>NC_135808.1:40713621-41013621 GCF_964213995.1 Mustelus asterias
TTGCCAATTCAGCACTTAGAATTTTTGAGAGAATGTCCTGAAAAGATCTGAGCTGGAGCCTCCACTATTCACTGTGTGCATAATGATATAGAAAATTATATATTAAGGCATGTATCGAAATTTATCAATAACATGAGAATAGACGGCATTTTGAGCCGTGCAGATGGAAGCATTATTTATTCTTGCACTGGTAAATACAACTCTTGTGTAAACTTGCGAAGTGGTATTGATGGATTAAGTGATTGACAAAACTGTGACAAATGTATTCCAAAATTGGCAAATGTGAGGTGATCCATTCGGAAATAAAAAGAAACAATTACTTTCCAACTAGTAAAAATGTAAAAACAGTGAAGTTGCAAGAGAGTTGGATGTTCATTGAATCATACAGTACAGAAGGAGGCCATTCGGCCCATCGGATCTGTACCAACTGCAATCCCAATCCTCAATTAGAAATATAATTAGATCTCAAGAACAGGTATGAAAACCAGTAAAAAGAAACGGTTTGATGGAATGTCGGCTTTTATATTGAGAGGAACAAAATGCAGTTTCGCCTCAGCCATACGAACTATTGGTCAGATTGTACCTGAATACTGTGAGCAGTTACGAGAAGCAAACCTTAGAAAGGATGTAATTGTCTTGGAGGAACTACAGTAAATTTTTCGAAATTATACCTGGACTCAAAGGATACATGAAGAGGAAAGGTTACAAATTCCTGGGTTAATTTGCCTGGAATTTCGAAGTCTGATCAAATTTTTGAAGATATTAAGGAGAACAGCTCGGATAGATTGGCAAACTATTTCTGGTCATTGGGGACTTTAGGACGAGGAAAGCTTTGTCAAGGAATCGAGCCGGATCTTTCATGGGTGAAATCAGGAAACACTTGAAAACATGAAGATTGTTTGGGACCTGATTTCACAAACAGCTATTCATGACAGACAGAGGTATAAAATAATATGGGGCATTGGTGGGTTAGATAGAGTTAGACTGCAGATCAGCCATGAACTCATTGTGTTGGAGCTGCATCGAAGGGTTAAACTAACCATTCACTATGGTCCTCTGTAATAGTTGATATCAGAACAGTAGCCATTATGCACCTCCCCATAAGCAAAGGGCATTATGAGAGGTGGATAATGGTTCACCAATCAAATGTAACATCAGTTTCACAATATCAGTATATGTAAGTATTATAAACATTGATAGGAATTGCAAATAAAATTAGATAGTTATTAAAACAACTTCTCTATTTGTTATCACCTATGTTGTGATTCTGCCTAAAATTAATTTTATCGGCATTGGCTTATACACAATTAAATCACCTGACACATTCATTCAATAAGTATGTTCCATGTAGTAATTCAATAAATGTGTTCATTTAAATGTATGCAGTGGTTAAAATAAAATAAATTGAAAGGGAGAGTGACAGTGAGTAAGGTTAAATTCTATCTAATTATCAATTATTCATGGATTGCTTTGCGATCTATGCTGGTTAGTTTCTGAGTTGAGGGTACATGTACTCTTGTTTCAATTTTGTGAAGGCACTAACTTAATTAGAGTCAATGGATATTTAAGAATATGTTTCAATTCCTTTCTGAATTTACCCTGAGCCACTGCATAGATAAATGTATTTGTACATGAACTCAAACACTGAAGTATATACTCAGTGTGCTGCATGATGGCGAATTGATCATTGTAACGTCTGAACATAAATTGAATGCTTGCAAATTGTGCACATACAGAATGAACAAAAGTCACAATCCATAATAATATAAGACAGCCAGAGGTGGCCAGCAGTAATATGGCTACTTTTCTTCGGTTCCTGAACTCTGAATCACTGTGATCCAAACTATTGTTACTTCCCCTCACTCCTCATTCTGTTGGCCTGCACAATGTACCTGATGGTCAAAGCATAAAGCAGCACAATCAACACAAACAGTGCAACAGGTGTTAAGTTAATATCAAAGAAGAAGTGTGCAGCCTATTGAGGTAAACTAGCGAGAGTTTATTTTACACTGCAGAAGCAGGCTGTCTTATCAATAATCTCCAAGTGCTAATGTTCAAAGAAAATGGGAGTATTATCCACAAAGCTCAGCACAAACACAATCACTATAAGAATGACCACAGTCCTTTCAATGCAAAATTTTCGCGCAATCTCTGACGGCATCCTCGTTGATCTGTGACTGCCATGGCCACGGGTAACGAGTGATACATTTAGAAAGACAGCAAATTCCACGATAGAGCGTTCCAACTGCCACTACATTGCCAACAAGAAAAGGAGAATCGAAGGGAAATTAAAATGATGCAATTGACAGCGTAAATCAGTTTATGGATGCTAGAATCTGAAATTAAAAAAACAAAAAATGCTGGGAAATCTCAGCTGTTCCGACAGAATCTGTGGAGAGAAAACAGGACTTTATTCTCTCTCCACAGATGTTGTCAGACCTGCTGAGATTTTCCAGCATTTTTTTGTTTTTGCTTCAGTTTGAGAACCTGTTGGAAACAGGGATTAATTCTAAATCCTTTTGTAATATCACTCAGCTCAGCTCCTTTTGCTGTGGGTGGATGTTGTCTCAGGTGGCATTGCCAGAGCAGTCCATAGTGAATTAATAACCAGTTTCACACAGGATCCAGATTCTGTTAGCTCAAAAACAAAAGGCTGCCACAGAATGGAGTGACATTTCACAGGTAACTCAGTATGCCATACCCAGTGCAGTGATCCAGAACATCGAACATAGAACATAGAACAGTACAGCACAGAACAGGCCCTTCGGCCCACAATGTTGTGCCAAGCTTTAACTGAAACCAAGATCAAGCTATCCCACTCTCTATCATCCTGGTGTGCTCCATGTGCCTATCCAATAACCGCTTAAATGTTCCAAAAGTGTCTGACTCCACTATCACTGCAGGCAGACCATTACACACCCCAACCACTCATAGAAATCTCAGAAACCCTACAGTGCAGAAGGAGGCCATTCGGCCCATCGAGTCTCCACCCACCACAATCCCACCCAGCCCGACCCCCACATATTTACCCGCTAATCCCTCTAATCCTAAAATTGATTCTAAGGGGCAATTTTTAACCTGGCCAATCAACCTAACCCGCACATCTTTGGACTGTGGGAGGAAACCGGAGCACGCGGAGAAAACCCACGCAGACACGAGGAGAATGTGCAAACTCCACACAGACAGTGACCCGAGCCGGGAATCGAACCCGGGACCCTGGAGCTGTGAAGCAGCAGTGCTAACCACTGTGCCACCGTGCCACCCGCTCTCTGCGTAAAGAACCTACCTCTGATATCCTTCCTATATCTCCCACCATGAACCCTATAGTTATGTTCCCTTGTAATAGCGCCATCCACCCGAGGAAATAGGCTTTGAACGTTCACTCTACCTATCCCCTTCATCATTTTATAAACCTCTATTAAGTCTCCCCTCAGCCTCCTCCGCTCCAGAGAGAAGAGCCCTAGCTCCCTCAACCTTTCCTCATGAGACCTACCCTCCAAACCAGGCAGCATCCTGGTAAATCTCCTCTGCACTCTTTCCAGCGGTTCCACATCCTTCTTATAGTGAGGTGACCAGAACTGCACACAATATTCCAAATGTGGTCTCACCAAGGTCCTGTAAAGTTGCAGCATAACCCCACAGCTCTTAAACGCCAACCCCCTGTTAATAAAAGCTAACACACTATAGGCCTTCTTCACAGCTCTATCCACTTGAGTGGCAACCTTTAGAGATCTGTGGATATGGAACCCAAGATCTCTCTGTTGCTCCACAGTCTGATTATAATCTGATTAATATATCTTGCGTACAATCAATGGGGACACACAAGAAGTAAGATAAGATGACCACGATTAGATCATAGTTTTGTGCAATTGACTACTGTGATGATAGCGTTCAGGCATCTCATTTTACAGTTCACCCCATTTCCTTCAATTCTCTGCAATGGAAAAAAAATAGTTGACAGAGAGAAATACTGGGCGTAGTGTAAAATGTGCGGATGTTACTGGCTCAGAGGAAATCAGAGCAAGTTAATTTTGTGCCCGAATGTAATGATCCACAGGACAGCAATGATGCCAATTCATTCCCCCCTTTTTTCACCATCGAAGACTAAATTAACCCATTGAGTCAGAAAGGAAGCTGTGGAAGGAACCAAAAAGTTTGTGAGAAAAAGATGCAGAAATGTTGGTATGTGGAAACACCGCTTTCTAGACTTCGCTCACACTGCACTGAAAGAAGACCAATGTTGCTCCCTTCAGCATACCAACTGACATTGTAACTGGGTCCCTCTCCTCAGAAAAAATCCACTTCCCTTCAGGAAACAGCACACATAGAACATAGAACATTACAGCGCAGAACAGGCCCTTCGGCCCACGATGTTGCACCGACCAGTTAAAAAAAAACTGTGACCCTCCAACCTAAACCAATTTCTTTTCGTCCATGAACCTATCTACGGATCTCTTAAACGCCCCCAAACTAGGCGCATTTACTACTGATGCTGGCAGGGCATTCCAATCCCTCACCACCCTCTGGGTAAAGAACCTACCCCTGACATCGGTTCTATAACTACCCCCCCTCAATTTAAAGCCATGCCCCCTCGTGCTGGATTTCTCCATCAGAGGAAAAAGGCTATCACTATCCACCCTATCTAAACCTCTAATCATCTTATATGTTTCAATAAGATCCCCTCTTAGCCGCCGCCTTTCCAGCGAAAACAATCCCAAATCCCTCAGCCTCTCCTCATAGGATCTCCCCTCCATACCAGGCAACATCCTGGTAAACCTCCTCTGCACCCTCTCCAAAGCCTCCACATCCTTCCTGTAATGTGGGGACCAGAACTGCACACAGTACTCCAAGTGCGGCCGCACCAGAGTTGTGTACAGTTGCAACATAACGCTACGACTCCTAAATTCAATCCCCCTACCAATAAACGCCAAGACACCATATGCCTTCTTAACAACCTTATCTACTTGATTCCCAACTTTCAGGGATCTATGCACACATACACCTAGATCCCTCTGCTCCTCCACACTATTCAAAGTCCTCCCGTTAGCCCTATACTCAACACATCTGTTATTCCTACCAAAGTGAATTACCTCACACTTCTCCGCATTAAACTCCATCCGCCACCTCTCGGCCCAACTTTGCAACCTGTCTAAGTCTTCCTGCAAACTACGACACCCTTCCTCACTGTCTACCACACCACCGACTTTGGTGTCATCAGCAAATTTGCTAATCCACCCAACTATACCCTCATCCAGATCATTAATAAATATTACAAACAGCAGTGGCCCCAAAACAGATCCCTGAGGTACACCACTTGTAACCGCACTCCATGATGAATATTTACTATCAACCACCACCCTCTGTTTCCTATCCGCTAGCCAATTCCTGATCCAATTTCCTAGATCACCCCCAATCCCATACATCTGCATTTTCTGCAGAAGCCTACCATGGTGAACCTTATCAAACGCCTTACTAAAATCCATATATACCACGTCCACTGCCTTGCCCCCATCCACCTCCTTGGTCACTTTCTCAACAAACTCAATAAGGTTAGTAAGGCACGACCTACCTGCCACAAAACCATGCTGACTGTCACCTATCAATTCATTACTCTCCAAATAACTATAAATCCTATCCCTTATAATTTTTTCCAACATCTTGCCGACAACAGAAGTGAGACTCACCGGTCTATAATTCCCGGGGAAGTCTCTGTTCCCCTTCTTAAACAATGGGACAACATTCGCTAACCTCCAATCTTCTGGTACTATACCAGAGGCCAACGACGACCTGAAGATCAGAGCCAGAGGCTCTGCAATCACTTCTCTTGCCTCCCAGAGAATCCTTGGATAAATCCCATCCGGACCAGGGGATTTATCTATTTTCAGACCCTCCAGAATATCCTGCACATCCTCCTTATCAACTGTAATACTGTCTATTCTACTCCCTTGCAACCCAGTGTCCTCCTCAGCTATATTCATGTCCCCTTGCGTGAACACCGAAGAGAAATATTGGTTCAATGCTTCACCAATCTCCTCCGGTTCCACACATAACTTCCCTCTGCCATCTATAACTGGCCCTAAACTTGCCCTAACCAACCTTCTGTTCTTGACATACCTATAGAACGCCTTAGGATTCTCTTTAACCCTATCCGCCAAAGTCTTCTCATGTCCCCTTTTAGCCCTTCTAAGCTCGCTCTTCAACTCCCTCTTAGCCAATCTAAAGCTTTCTAGTGCACTACCCGAGTGCTCACGTCTCATCCGAACATAAGCCTCCTTTTTCTTTTTAACCAACAAAGAAACTTTTTTGGTGCACCACGGTTCCCTAGCCCTACCAATTCCTCCTTGCCTGACAGGGACATACCTATCACAGACTCGCAGTAGCTGCTCCTTGAAAAAACTCCACATGTCGGACGTTCCCAGTCCCTGTAATCTCCTAGTCCAACCTATGTTTCCTAATTCTCTCCTAATAGCCTCATAATTACCCTTCCCCCAGCTAAAACCACTGGCCCGAGGTTCATGCCTATCCCTTTCCATCACTAAGGTGAACGTAACCGAATTGTGGTCACTATCACCAAAATGCACACCAACTTCCAAGTCTAGCACCTGGTCTGGCTCATTTCCCAGCACCAGATCCAATATAGCCTCACCTCTAGTTGGCCTGTCTACATACTGAGTCAAAAAACCTTCCTGCACGCTTTGAACAAAAACTGACCCCTCTAACGAGCTAGAGCTATAACAATTCCAGTCAATATTAGTCAAGTTAAAATCCCCCATAACAATTGCCCTATTACTTTCACTCCTAAGCAGGATTGACTCCGCAATCCTTTCCTCAACCTCTCTAGAACTTTTAGGAGGTCTATAAAAGACTCCCAACAGGGTGACCTCTCCTCTCCTATTTCTAATCTCCGCCCATACTACCTCAACAGATAAGTCCTCATCAAACCTCCTCTCTGACACTGTGATACAATCTCTGACCAATAATGCTACCCCTCCCCCTCTTCTACCTCCTTCCCTACTTCGACTAAAACATTTGAACCCCGGGACCTGCAGCATCCATTCCTGCCCCTGCTCTATCCATGTCTCTGAAATAGCCACAACATCGAAGTCCCAGGTACTGATCCACGCTGCAAGTTCACCCACTTTATTGCGAATACTCCTGGCATTGAAGTATACACATTTCAAACCCTGCTCCACCCCACCTCTGCAATGCCGTGCATTGCAGTCCCCATCCATGCATCCCTCACTTTCAGCCCCACTACTCAGGATCCCTCCCCCCCCCCGAATCAGTTTAAACCTCCCTGCATGGCCTTAGCAAATTTACCCCCCTAAACAAATTTACCACATCCTAAAGTCATCCAAAGTCCTCCTATAGGATGAATATTTCTGCTTCCAAGTTTGGGGTGGGTGATGAAGAACAGTGAAGATGGCGTCTCATTTCACAGGAATTGGATTCAGATCATGTCAGCAGTTGGATTTATTTGTTTCAATATCGAATCATCAATACGTGTTGGAGTTTGGAGATACTGAAATTGTGCGTGAGTTTTCTGTTCAGTTCCTTCCCATGCTTACTGTTATGTTCTGATATATGGGTAAGGGAAGATTTGCGTGGCTGAATCTTTAATGGTAAAGAAAATGCAAGAGAGTATTTTCATAACGTTATAAAAATAATCAAATTGCACACCTTATTAAAATATTGGAGTTTGAACCTCATGCTCTCACAATTATAAGCCATTCACCCGACCATGAGAAACACCACCTATCACTTTTATTCATCCCATTGTTCAAAGCAGTATTTTCTCTAATCTGGATATTATCAGATTCCTGACACTAGTTTTGGTTCATGGTTTATTTCACTTTGCCTCTGCTAAGAGGTATTTATAAGACAATTACTCTCACTTGGAGATACTGGTAATCGAAGATGAGTAAAGGAAAAACACGCGATAACTTCCAGCAATCAGATTATTACTTATTTTCCATTTTATTCCTCTACAAATTCGCTGAGCGTGTTACCAAATCTGTGCTATTTTTGAGTAATTTCATGTTTGGATTTGTTCATTTGGCTGTTCTCCCTTTCCAAAACACTCAAACGTCATAATCAAAGTCGCAAAGTTTCAAATGACAATATTTGTGTCTGTGATTGTTGTGAATTGCACCTTTTCATTCTTCTTAACCATAACTCTTGACTAAGTGCCCCATAACAGAGCACCAAGCCATGGTTAGTGGCCTGAAATCATCTGGATGCTGAAGTATCTCGCTAATACTCAGCAGTATGTCAGCAAAGGAAATATAACATCAGCAGTCAGGCTTCTGCAAACTAAGGGCACAGAGAACGGATTTGGCGTACTGTGCATGTGGATTATCTAATTTGGCTATCATTTCCCTCTGAAGTAGGTAAAAATACCTCTGAGGCTGGTATGAGTCAAAATAGAGTAAGGCTTTATCTCACAAGCTTGCGGGAGAACTTGACCCCTTGAAAGTGGAAGCCAAAGTTCTCCCTGAACACAAGAAGCGTGGACCTTTATACATCAGGGTTCCCAATAAAAGTCATGAAGCAAAGTCCAGTTAACAGTCCTTGATCATAAATTATAGTTCCTTTAACAGCTTCTGATATACTCTGGTTTATGGTTAGAGACTATCTGGTATCCTTGGGTCATAAAGCACAATTCTCCAGGTAGTTGTAGTCAAGACGCAACCTCTGGTCCTCCGCTCTTCCCATGGCCTTTCCTTTGAAGTGACTGTGTGCGATTGCAGTTGTCCCAGTGGGTGTCCTCTTTCAAATGGCCATTCTCGCACTCTACCATTTGGTAGCTGCTTCCTTTGTTTAAATCATACACAAGCCAACGGAAAAAGTAAGACTTAGAACCCAACATTTAGATTTAACTGTCTGTTTCATCAGAATGATATAAACAAGCAAGGGAACCATGAACAAATGGCTTATACTACTAAAAGTAAAAGATGAAACCAAGAACAAATGGCTTATACTACTATCAGGAGCAATACAAACAAAGGGGAGACGAGCCATAAGGAAGGGTCATGTTTGTGATACATTCCAGGTACACAGTTCAGTCTTTTAGGTACAAAATACATTGAGTACAAAAAATATTAACCCTTTCCCTTCTTCATTCCCCCCCTTTGGTCGGGGACAAGTTCAAGCATGGCCCCATGACCAATTCAGAGCCAAAGGTTACCAATATATATGGGCCTACCTCCTTCGTCAGGAAGACTGTCCCTTCTGCCTGTACACTTGCACTTGGCATAATTCGGGCTGTTGGTTCAATAATGTCATATAAATACAGCAAGCAATAACAATGACAATTAATACAATCAACCCATGCATCAGATATGATCCCCACGACCCGAACGATTGCCCTAGCCATCCCGGAGGGTTATAATTATGATATTGGTTCCCTTCATCTTGTATTGTCATCGCCACTCGTTTGATATGATCTGCCAAACAAGTTATATTTTCCGACCCATCTGGGATATATGTGCAGCATTCAGATCCAATTACAGTGCACGTTCCTCACTGGAAAACCAACACATAATCAAGTGTCAATCGGTTCTGTAAAGCAACAGTCCGGATAGCTACAACTTCTGCTGATACTTCAGAGACGTCAGTGCTCACCTCCTCAAACCCATCTCTAGATTCATTCGCAATTCTTCCTAAGGTCGAGGCCATATGAATAAGTTCCTGAGCTGCTTTTGCTGTCCCGTAAAGTGGGAAAGCTATCATGAAGAACCGTTTTGTCTCAGTAATGGCTCGCTTAGTCCTAAGCAGGTGTATCTCGGGGTGGTCCCGTAAGTCGGTGTAATGGTGAATATAGGGTAGCACATATGCCAAATAACACGATCCTGCTCAATCCCAAGGAAGCCATGGGTAGGCATTGTTTCCGCATACAAAACAGGTACCATTATATGCAGTCATGCTGTTCATATAAGAGGAGAGGCTGGCCGGGACATCAGCAATGGGGCAATGGATTATAATCTGTTGCACCAAAGCCCAGGCACCACTGGTAACATTAACCTGCTAGGTGCAGTAGCTACGGCCCACTGGTATGGTTCCGTTTCTTACCAAGCAGATAGATCCCCTCTTGTTAGTTTTTCACAACATGCCTGATGGGGTTTTAAATGTCACTTTCCTTGTCCCGTCTTGGGTTCCATTCTGATTCAAAATCCCCATTACCATTCCTGGAGTTGACAAAGGGATAGGAAATAGAGGACTTTCTCTCCTTTCCTTCGTGCATGGGAATATGTAAGCAGACCCAGCACTTGATCAAAATTTTGACTGCAATACATACAAGTGAGACATATACATGAAAGTGTTCATGTGATAGGGTCGGATTTTAGAGGATTGGTACAATGATCGCTTGGATCGACCAAATATCGTGTTGATGTACACATCCTTCTGAGCCCTCCTCTGATGCCTGGTACAGGTCCATCCCAGTCCCTCAGCTAAACACCAAAAATTCCAGTTATATCACGTTACATTGCATGGGAGACCCCAATCACCTCGCCCCTCCAACAGAGTTGGCAACATGGCATGGTTAAGGAATCCCAAGCAGCGGTCCCTACGGGTTACCTCCCAGGGACTTATTCCATGTGTCGGAAGGTTACAATAGACAGAGCCATCGTTACAGAGATGCTTGTGATGCTCTGTCCTCAAGTCTACACAATTCCATCTATACTTCCCCTCCGTAACTAGCAGGGCAAGGGTCATGAGAAGCAGCAAGAGAATCATCCTATCACTTAAATAATAACCCGCGCGACCGTTATACAATGGTCCAAAGGCTATACCGGGACTGTGCCACTGGCCGCGAACCGGTTCAGCTTACTTGGAGGTCAACCGTCTCACATATCTGTGAATTAAGCACACTACACAATTTTAACCTCATAGGGCCCTTCCATTTAGGGGCGAACCCAGGTTTCAAGTAGTGCTTTTACGAGGACGCAACTTCCCGCCCGTCAAGGAGCATTTCAAGCTCTCTCTCCCTCTGTGTCTCTTTGTTCCGGATTGTCTTTTACCAATTCGCGCATCCCTTTTAGTTGGGTGCTTAGTTCCAAAACATATCTCCTGAATTCATCTTTTAGTGAACCTACATCATCACTCATTCTGTCATTAATTGCATAAGGGGTTAATCCGGTTGTCCGGTTTGTGGTAACTCTTGGCCTCATCAGTATAGTGGGCAATATCTCTGTCCACAATTTCCCGATATCGGTATGGCTTTAGCTAGTACATTATACAGTTAACTACACACACCCCCTTCCATAGAAAGGTTAGAGTGAATTAAATAACACTTTACACTGGGTTTTGGCTGCAGTTGGACATCTATTCATTTGTGTAAAGTCTCATCAAAAAACATCGCATTCCCCATTAAAATCACATACCATACAGCTCCAATCTTTATATAATGTACCCCGACATTATCTCTAATTTAATTATTTGTATGGCGAGGAAAACAGGAAGCTCCTACAGAATTATGTTTTATCAATACACAACATATAATATATAACTATATTATACAAAATTGGTGAAGGCTTTTCAGGATTTTATTTTATTTTTGGGTCTATATAACAGTGCTATACTGTATAATAAAAATAATCAAGCGGCAGTTATATCATGCCACTTTACACATCATAACTGTGACATCCAAACCCTTTTAATCCAATCCGTTTCCAATTTTAAACTGAGCTCCAGATCAAACCACCCACCCCCCCTCCCGCACTCGAGGAAAACAACAGGCGCCACATCAAAACCAAACTGGGTACAATACATACTAGTTAATTAATCAGTAATATTTTGGTTTGATTTCAACTGGCTAGATTTTAAGCTTGACAGTGCTCAATATTTGGCAAACTTTGAACAATAGATAGCACATAAAATTCCAACGGCAGTACATAATTTTAACCAGTTTACAGAATATTAAACTATCAGACATTTGTTAGGGCAATTTGCATTGGCAACTAAGATTTGATTGATTAATCTCCTGCTGGAACTTGAAATAAGCAGAATTACAATTCATTTCACTTAACTTAAAATATTTTAAACGGACTCATAGACAGTACATTTACCTCATTCTTTTGTTCTTGCTTATCTACTTTTTCATAAAATTACTTATTTTCTCCCAATTTCTCAACTAACTCTCTCATAATCTTCACTTCAAGACAAAGGAGAAAGCACATGGTTCCCTCCAAGGTTTAAATCCTTTCTTAACAAAATTCAAACGCAGGTTTATTCAAAATTCAAATTGGCTATTTCAAACTTCAATTTATGGACTTCGATTTTGAAATTTCAATTTACCTTCTAATTTTATTTAAACTCTATATCAAACCCTCTGTTGTAAAATCACAACAAAGCGAACAACTTTGTAAACACACATAGACACACATGGAAGCTTCCAACATTCATTCAAAGTTAACATCTAAAACTGAAATGTAAGTAAAACATTTAAAAGAATACAGAACTTGGATTAAGACAGTCACTTTTATTCTTCTTTCTTCCAAACTGTAATTAAAACTCAAAACAGAAGTAAATTCAAAAAATCTTATCACTTTAATCTTTAACGGTCTTAACACCTCCCCAGCTCTTTTGAGGCTAAACTAAGGTCATTTATGACCCGCAATAAACACTCCACAAGAACAAACAAAGGCTTCAACAATTCCTGCTCTCAATTTAATACAACAACAATCATCTACATTCGACTAACAACCAGACCACACAAACACACTGAAATACAAAAACTAAGATCTCTTCTATCCACCTCCAGGTATGCCATCAGCCCATTCTACCAACTCATCATAGTTCGGGGTACTGAGAATTCCCATTTTAAGGATTTTTTGGTGAACACTAAAGAATTCATCCTTAAAAGCCTGGATGAATGCTCGATCTCCTCGACCTCGGTTTCCTTGTCCTGAGCACTCCTGATGTACCTGGAACAACCATCCAGGTACATCAAACATCATCTTTGGCTTTGATCTTTGTGTCGTCATTGT
Organism: Mustelus asterias; assembly: GCF_964213995.1. Taxonomy (NCBI): domain Eukaryota; kingdom Metazoa; phylum Chordata; class Chondrichthyes; order Carcharhiniformes; family Triakidae; genus Mustelus; species Mustelus asterias. Next base: position 40,726,611 of record NC_135808.1, read on the forward strand.
CTGCAGGAACAGTGCCAGAAGACTGGAGGATAGCAAATGTTGCCCCCTTGCTCAAGAAGGGGCGTATCGACAACCCTGGTAATTATAGACCGGTGAGGCTTACTTCTGTTGTGGGCAAAGTATTGGAAAGGATTATAAGAGAGAGGATTTATAATCACCGAGAAAGGAATAATTTGATTAGGGATAGTCAGCACGGATTTGTGAAGGGTAGGTCGTGCCTCACAAACCTTATTGAGTTCTTTGAGAAGGTGACCAAAGAGGTGGATGAGGGTAAAGCGGTTGATGTGGTGTATATGGATTTCAGCAACGCGTTTGATAAGGTTCCCCATGGTACGCTTTTGCAGAAAATACGGACACATGGGATTGAGGGTGATTTAGTGGTTTGGATCAGGAATTGCCTAGCTGTAAGAAAACAAAGGGTGGTGGTTGATGGGAAATATTCATCCTGGAGTTCAGTTACTAGTGGTGTACCACAAGGATCTGTTTTGGGGCCACTGCTGTTGGTCATTTTTATTAATGACTTGGATGAGGGCGTGAAAGGATGGATTAGTAAATTTGCGCATGACACTAAAGTTGGTGGAGTTGTAGACAGTGCGGAGGGAAGTGGCAGGTTACAGAGGGACATAGATAAGCTGCAGAGCTGGGCTGAGAGGTGGCAAATGGAGTTTAATGCGGAAAAGTGTGAGGTGATTCACTTTGGAAGGAGTAACAGGAATACAGAGTACTGGGCTAATGGTAAGATACTTGGTAGTGTGGATGAACAGAGGGATCTGGGTGTCCATGTGCATAGATCCCTGAAAGTTGGCACCCAGGTTGATAGGGTTGTTAAGAAGGCGTACGGTGTGTTAGCTTTTATTGGTAGAGGGATTGAGTTTCGGAGCCAGGAGGTCGTGCTGCAACTGTACAAAACTCTGGTGCGGCCGCATTTGGAGTATTTCGTACAGTTCTGGTCACCGTACTATAGGAAAGATGTGGAAGTGTTGGAAAGGGTGCAGAGGAGATTTGCCAGGATGTTGCCTGGTATGGTGGGAAAATCGTATGAGGAAAGGCTGAGGGGCTTGAGGTTGTTTTTGGTAGAGAGAAGAAGGTTAAGAGGTGACTTAATAGAGGCATACAAGATGATCAGAGGATTAGATAGGGTGGAAAATGAAAGCCTTTTTCCTCGGATGGTGTTGGCTCGCACGAGGGGACATAACTTTAAATTAAGGGTAGAGAGATATAGGACAGATGTTCGAGGTAGGTTCTTTACTCAGGGAATAGTAAGGGCATGGAATGCCCTGCCCTGCAGCAGTTGTGGACTCGTCAACGTTGAGAGCGTTCAAGTGGTTATTGGATAAACATATGGATGTTATTGGAATAGTGTAGATTAGAGGGGCTTTAGATTGGTACCACTGGTCGGCGCAACATCGAGGGCCGAAGGGCCTGTACTGCCCTGTAATGTTCTATGTTCTATTTTCTATCCCTCACATTCAGAAGCGACTTCCCCTTTTAACTGTTTCGTTGTGGTTATTCTGCTCCAGTTAGTAGGAGCATTCCCTAACACTCTCAGAATTTCTACCTTAAACTGGGTGAAGGGTGTCTGTTGGGCATAATCCTGTGCTGGAGGAGCGGCGGGTCCACCTGCTAGCTGCCTCCACTTACCCGCTGGACAGGCTGCCCTTACCAGCTGGTGTACGTCTCTCAGGTGTAATTGGCGTCCTACCCAGATTGTGTCTAATTCTTCCCAGAATTTAGTGTTTGCGCTTCTAGGTTGTAATTTACCCAGGGAAGCCATTATCTGCTGCCTCTCACCTGGGGTGAATGGTTCATCATTTACTTTTGGCTGCACATCTGTTCCCCCTTGGGTTACTAGCACTAAGTTGTGTTCTCGCACTTCCCACTCCTCTGGAAGAGCGTTTAGTCCCCGTTGCGTGGACTCATAAGGAGGTAGAGGAACGGTTTCCCCTCTCCAGAGCTTTTCTTCTAATACTTGGTTTTGTTTCTCCAGTTCCCTTACTCTGGATTCTAACTCCCTAATCCTTTCTTTATCCTCACTCCACTTCTTAGTAGAGGCGACTACTTGCTCAATTAGTCCAGCTAACTGATGTATTAACAATACTCCTATTTTTTTTGTCATGTCTCTCTTTTCTTTATCCAACCACTTATGCTGTTGGCCCAGAGGGTAGGATAAGTTCCACCCCCCTTTTCTCATCTGTTGAATGAATTTGTTCCTCTTAGTCATACACTCATTTATCAGGGATTCTGGGAGTCCCCACTGTCCTTGTGCTTGTGATCTCACCATAATACTGATAAGTTTTATACTCACCACCTGGAGCCTTCTATTCTCCCTTCTCGCTCTCCCACTCCTAGGTCGCTCTTATCAGAGTCCGATGTTACCTGTCAGGGGTGATCAAATCCCTCCGTACCACCGCTTACACTATTAAGCTTACTTCTACTCCGGTGATCACTCAGACAGTTTCTCTTTCTCACTCACGTCTGAACATGACACCTCAGGCACCTTTCCTCCAGTCTTTATACCCACTTGAGTATTAAAGACAAATGCCTCCTTATCCGTATATGTTCCGTTCAGACGTCTTTCACTCTCACACTCTCTCATCACATATGATCAGCCCACTGTAGTTTGACTCACCCTATTAGGATCAGAACTCTATCCCAGTACCCAGGTTGTGGCCATTCAACCTGAGCCTGCAAACAGATCCCGAGGTGTCTCCTGGCTTTCGGCACCAAATGAAGGAGGTAAAAATACCTCTGAGGCTGGTATGAGTCAAAATAGAGTAAGGCTTTATTCTCACAAGCTTGCGGGAGAACTTGACCCCTTGAAAGCAGAAGCCAATGTTCTCCCTGAACACAAGAAGCGTGGACCTTTATACATCAGGGTTCCCAATACAAGTCATGAAGCAAAGTCCAGTTAACAGTCCTTGATCATAAATTATAGTTCCTTTAACAGCTTCTGATATACTCTGGGTTATGGTTAGAGACTATCTGGTATCCTTGGGTCATAAAGCACAGTTCTCCTGGTAGTTGTAGTCAAGATGCAACCTCTGGTCCCCCGCTCTTCCCGCGGCCTTTCCTTTGAAGTGACTGTGTGCGATTGCAGCTGTCCCAGTGGGAGTCCACCTTCAAATGGCCATTCTCGCACTCTACCATTTGGTAGCTGCTTCCTTTGTTTAAATCATACACAAGCCTACGGAAAAAGTAAGACTTATAACCCATCATTTAGATTTAACTGTCTGTTTTATCAGAATGATATAAACAAGCGAGGGAACCATGAAAAAATGGCCTATACTACTAAAAGTTAAAGATGAATGACATAAACAAATGGCTTATACAACGAAAAGTAAAAGATGAAACCAAGACTAAATGGCTTATACTACTACCAGGAGCAATATAAACAAAGGGGAGACGAGCCATAAGGAAGGGTTATGTTTGTGATACATTCCAGGTACAAAGTTCAGTCTTTTAGGTACAAAATACATTAACCTTTTAGATACAAAATACATTGAGTACAAAAAACATTAACCCTTTAGGTACGAAATGCATTGAGTACAAAAAACATTAACCCTTTCCCTTCTTCACCCGCCTTCCCACATAACCCTGTACCTTTTGCTTTGAAATTTATATTCAATTCTTGTTCAATATAACTGAAATCATCGTTGACCATCCTTTCAGGTAATAGAACATAGAACATAGAAAGCCACAGCACAAACAGGCCCTTCGGCCCACAGGTTGCGCCGATCACATCCCCACCTCTAGGCCTATCTATAGCCCTCAATCCCATTAAATCCCATGTACTCATCCAGAAGTCTCTTAAAAGACCCCAACGAGTTTGCCTCCACCACCACCGACGTCAGCCGATTCCACTCACCCACCACCCTCTGAGTGAAAAACTTACCCCTGACATCTCCTCTGTACCTACCCCCCAGCACCTTAAACCTGTGTCCTCTCGTAGCAACCATTTCAGCCCTTGGAAATAGCCTCTGAGAGTCTACCCTATCCAGACCTCTCAACATCTTGTAAACCTCTATCAGGTCACCTCTCATCCTTCGTCTCTCCAGGGAGAAGAGACCAAGCTCCCTCAACCTATCCTCATAAGGCATGCCCCCCAATCCAGGCAACATCCTTGTAAATCTCCTCTGCACCCTTTCAATGGCTTCAACATCTTTCCTGTAATGAGGTGACCAGAACTGCGCGCAGTACTCCAAGTGGGGTCTAACCAGGGTCCTATACAGCTGCAGCATTATCTCCCGACTCCTAAACTCAATCCCTCGATTAATGAAGGCCAGTACGCCTTCTTGACCGCATCCTCCACCTGCGAGGCCGATTTAAGAGTCCTATGGACCCGGACCCCAAGGTCCTTCTGATCCTCTACACTGCTAAGAATGGTACCCTTCATATTATATTGCTGCTTCATCCCATTGGATCTGCCAAAATGGATCACCACACACTTATCCGGGTTGAAGTCCATCTGCCACTTCTCCGCCCAGTCTTGCATTCTATCTATGTCTCGCTGCAACTTCTGACATCCCTCCAAACTATCCACAACACCACCTACCTTGGTGTCGTCAGCAAACTTACCAACCCATCCCTCCACTTCCTCATCCAGGTCATTTATGAAAATGACAAACAGCAAGGGTCCCAGAACAGATCCCTGGGGCACTCCACTGGTCACTGACCGCCATGCAGAGAAAGACCCCTCCACAGCCACTCTCTGCCTTCTGCAGGCAAGCCAGTTCTGGATCCACAAGGCAACAGTCCAGATTTCAACAAGTAGCTGCATAACCTATCTTCAGCCCTACTATCTTTTTACCCTGATGCACGCTTTGATCATGAACCAATGTGCCCAAGGAAGATTGCGTCCTGGTTACATGGAACTTAATGCCCAGAAACAAACCATTTCTTCCAACTGCACTGTGTGATGTTGATGATCTTCATGTTGTCCACCACTCAATCTAGATCTTAAAATCCTAAGAGTAATCTGTTCTATTCATTTCTCACTAGCCTATGTTTCCAAATTCGCCTTCGAAGCATCTATATAATTCTCCTCAATCAGCAATATAGCAGCAAGTATCATTATATGTATACACATTACTCAGTGCCAGCTGCGGTCACCAGCTGATGGTTGCAGATAATTTCAGGCAAAACAGTCCTACTGGCTAAGAACTTGGCAAAACCATATAGACTATCAAAGCTTTTGCCTGCAGCAAGTATTCCGCTGCACCAGACTTGCCTTAGTTACAAGCTCTGGCCTCACCTCATAATCTAGGTGAAGAAAATCATCCAGCAGTGGATCTTCCATGCCCCCTCTGTGTGCTCAGAGGATGTTAAAAATCTCATGCTGCACGGCAAATTCCTCAATGAAAAATGGTTTCGGATATGTCAGATGTGAATTAGACTGAGAAACGGAATCAGAACACCCCAGACTGATCTTCAGAATGCTTATTTGCTTACATTTCTTACCATTTTAAAATGGCAACATGTTCTCTATTCATAATTCTAGCACCTGCAGCAGAAAATTGCATTTAACTATTGACATTTCACTCTAAGGCCCTTCCACATTTAATATGCTCCTCATTGCATATCTTTGAACACAGAACATGATTGAATGTAGGTTGGTGCTTATTGTGAATACAAGCTTTACTGACAATCAGGGAATCTATCCAAATGAACATCAAGGTTTTTGTAAAGTAAACTCTTCAACCGACTCAGCACCATGGACCATTGTTAAAAACAAAATTGCATGAAGTTGAAATTAACAATAAAACTACTTTGTTTTGGATATTCTTAATTGATATGTTATTTACACACAGTTCACTGGGGTAAAAGTTGTTAATTAATCCAATTTGTTCAGTGAAATGTAACGAAAATCTCCACACATTCCCAGATGACTGTAACCCAGAGGGTGCTCCATGCTAGTATTAAAGGCTCCTCTGCAGTTGTCTCTAGATCTTGTGCCTGGCAGAACAGACTTTTGTGCTTCTCTCAAGAAATGGGATACCCTGTCATTTACCGGATAGACCTAATTTACTACCCGGTTCTTGCAGCCATTAGTGTCCCTGGTATGAGTGTGAAACCAGACTGCAAATGTGATGTATTAGTGTCTAACAGTTCATGTTATTGGTTCCCCGTCTATTGTTTCACTTAAATGTCAAGTGATTCTTGTGTTCTCTTAATGTGATGCTTAATTGAATTAATTGTGGTTCTTTAAATTTCACCATAATGTTGAAACAGCAATCATGTTATTATAGTAAAAACTCCTCCTAAATATGACACTGATATTAGAGCTTAAATACATTAGGAAGGGAGTAAATGTTTAAGGTAGTGGTTGAGATGACAATCAAGTGGGCTGCTTTGTCTTGGACGGCACCACACTTCTTGAGTGTTTTTGCAGTTGCATTCATCAGGACAAGTGAAATATTCCATCACATTCCGAGGTCTGCCTTATAAACAGATGACAGGTCTTGTGGAGCAGGAAGTGAATAACTCGCCTCAGGTTTGTCAGCCTCTGACTTACTTTTGAAGTCACAGTATTTATAAAGTTGGTCCAGTTAAGGTTCTGATGCTTGGCAGCAAAAGATGTTGATAGTGGAAGTTTCATCCACTGAATACCAAAGGAATGATTGTTTGATTCTCTCTTGTTGGTGATGGCTGCCTCCTAATTTGCCAACAATACGAAGCTAGGTGAAAGGGCATGTTGTGATGAGGATATTGTGATTCTACAATGGGATATAGATAGATTGAGTAACTGGGAGAAAACCAGGAAAATGGAGTTTAATGTATGGAAGTGTGCCATGTACTTCGGTAGGCAGAATCAAAAGGCAGATTATTATCTAAGTGGTGAAAAACTGCAGGTGACTGAAATACAGAGGGATCAAGGTGTTCTCGTGTTTGAATCACAAAAAGCCAACAGGCAGGTCCAACAAGAAGTTAAGAATTTTGACCTATATTGCAAATGAGTTGGAGTTTAAAAATGGAGAAGTTTTGTTGCAATTGTACAGGGTGCTAGAGAGGCTGCACCTGGATATTGCAGTTTTCTCCTCTTACCTGAAAAAGGATATTGTAACATTGGAGGCTGTCCAACTGGGACTTATCCTGGGGTGCAAAGGTTCTATTTTAAAAGAGAGCTGAAATACTCAGGCTCTGAATTCCTTCAGGTTTAGAAGAGTGAGGGGTGACCTTATTCAAGCTTATTAGATCCTGAGAGAGATTGGCAAGGTAGATGGTGAGATGGATTCACTCATGGGAGACTTTCGAACAAGGGGACATAGCCACAAGATAAAGGGCTGGTCATTTGAAATTGAGGTGTATCGAAATTTCCTCTCACAGAGGGTCATGGAACGCTGGCATTCTCTGCCCCGAAGGGTGGTGGAGGTTGGATCATTTGAAGTATTTAAAGTGGAGGCAGATAATTATTTAGTAGATGGCTAAAATGGAACAGAACATGAGTCGAGGCGGGGACAGATCAGCCATGATCGCATTGAATGGCAAGGCAGGATTGAAGGACCTGGTGGCCCACTCCTGTGTTCTTGCTGGCCTCCTGTTCTGCAGCATGAATCTTCCTTACTAATTCAATGAAGCCTGAATGGTTGCCAGATTTTATTTCATGAATAATTGGCTTCTTCATATCTTTGGAGTTACTGATGGCACTGAATATTGTTCAATCATCAGTGACCATTACCACTCCTGGCATTATGTTGGAGGGAAATATATTAATGAAGCAGTTGAATATGTTTCAGCCGAGGTCACTACACTGAGGAACTCTTGCAGCAATGTTCTGGCGTTTATATGATTAAACTCCAGCAAGTCTAACCGGTTTCCTTTGTGTTATGTATAACCTTAACCAGTGAAATGGTTTTCCTAATTCCTAATGACTTGAATATTAACATTTCTCCTTGATGCCACGCTTTGTTGAATGCTATTTTGATGTTTTGCTATCCTCCTTGAATTGAGCGCAATAGCCCATGTTTGGACAGAGGCTGTAATGAGGACAGGAGACCCGTGACCTTCGTGGAACCTAAAATGTGTTAGTGAGCAGCTCACGAATGGGTAATTTTCGCTTGAATGGACTGCCATTTTTGCAAAATAATGTTTTGGAAGATCTGGAATAAGTTATTTTATTACTCTTTCTTACAGTTAATTTGATGGCAATCATCGTTCTTTCCCGAGGAAATTGTGGTCTCTCTAAATGTATCACTCAATACCTTGTGGCCATGGCAGCAGCAGATCTAATGGTCGTAATAATCCACGTGATATTATACCGCATCAACAACATGTACTTGTCAATTGATTTCCTGTTTCTGACTCCTGTGTGCATTCTGAACTTTGTCATTTATATAGTAGCTGTAGATTGTTCTGTCTGGTTTACGGTAGCCTTCACTTTTGATCGTTTTGTTGCAATTTGCTGTCAGAAGTTACAACTAAAATATTGCAGCAAGAAAACAGCGACAGTGGTTATCGGCATTGTGTTTATGGTAAGCTGTGTGAGGAGTATTCCCTTTGCCACTTCAGCTGAACCTCTCTATATAATTGACAATGTGCCATGGCATTGTATTCCCTCAGCTGATTTTCTCAACTCCGTCTTCTGGAAGGCATATGAATGGATTGACAGCATCATAACCCCTATATTACCAATTCTATTGATCATACTGTTCAATGCTCTGACCGTGAAGCACATTGTAGCAGCAAATAAAATCCGCAGTGGCCTCCGGAGCAACAACCCCAAAGAAAAGGATCCCGAGATGAAGAATCGGAGGAAATCAATGGTTTTGCTTTTCAGTATTTCTGCAAATTTCATTCTATTGTGGATGATGTATCTTGTGCATTCAGTAAATTGGCCAGTGCTGAACTTCAATTACGCCGACAAATACTACACTAACCCGATATATATTGTTCAGCAAGTTGGGTTCATGCTACAACTCCTTAGTTGCTGCACAAACACTTGTATCTATGGACTGACGCAGAGGAAATTCAGAGAGGAGCTGAAGAATGGGGTGAAGTATGTGTTTACCTTGAATGGGAAATTATGCTAACAGTGGGAAATTAGTAACTATCTAGGGCTTATATATATATATATACATAGAGATTGGCAGCATCATACTGGATCAACGACCCCAAAGAAAAGGATCCTGAGATGAAGAATCATAGGAATAAGTATGTGTAAATACATACTTCTTACATACATTTTTAGGTCACTACCTTGTATATTTCTGAAGCAGTTGAGGGGCAAATAGAAGCTTGATTTTATTCAGCTATATTTTGACAATTGCCAGCATTTTAAGGGTTCATAATAACGTGAATAAATTGAAGGTTGACCATTTGGAAAAAAATAGCATGTATATATTATTAATTTGGTGGCTGGCTTTGTGCATATAGAACAACAGCACCCCACTAAAATGTTATCAAATTCATGTGCCATAAAGCGTAAGTAACATCCATTCTGTAGAAGGATCGTTTAAATCTGAAACATTTACTCTGTTTCTCTATACAGATGCTGCGAGACTTGTTGAGTTTATTCAGCATTATCTGATTTTACTTCAGATTTCCAGCATCTCTTCAATAACATATTACACACATTGAGAACACGTTCAATGATGTTCTGAATAACTCTGCACTTGATATGTTGATCAACACTGAAACCATTATTTTCAGAAGAAAATTGCGTAATTAGTAACCCAACATATGGAAGTATTTTCTCACAGAGTTGTCAAAATAGTGTCAAATATGCGTTGGAAACACTTTTAATCTCTTGTACCTCTCTCTCGCACCCAAGTAGAATAGGATCTAATACCTATCATCCACAAATCCGCAACACAATTCCTGAGTGTATCGAATGCATAGCTGGATCATGCTCGATTGCATCATGTGGGTCTTACTTTTCCATAAGGCCCAATTTTCCATGGTTTCATCCTGCAATGCAAATCTATCTTCCAAAACTTCTTTCCACTAAAAAAATGTCCTGTTAAACCAACCTCCTGTGCCTGCACCAGACAGCCGCCCCCGCCCTCCCCCCCCCCCCCCCACCACCGCCACAACTCATCTCCAACACTAACAGTCAACGGCTCAGTGATCTGTTTACAAAGGGCATTGAGACCACGCATTCAACTTTTGTTTGCCCTCCACGCTAAATGTATCCCAGGCTCCTCAATACTGGCCTTGTGCTGAGTTGGTATTAGAATTTCTGTCTCATGTCCCTTCAATATTATTCGAATTTGACCTGTGCATGGAACTTTCTCCTTGCTATCCTTAAATTATTTCTAACAGACTATAACGACTCAATTCCATTTCTGGCATCCCTATTTCATAGAATCATAGAGTCTACGGAACGGAGACAGGCCCTTCAGCCCAAACTGGTCCATGCCAACTAAAATGCCCATTTACGTTAACCTCATTTGCTTGCATTTGACCTATATCCCTCTAAACCTTTGCTATCCATGTGTCTGTCCAAATGCCTTTTAAATGTTGTCAAAGTCCCTGCCTCAACCACTTCCTCCGGCAGCTCATTCCACGCATGGGAGGTTGTTGCATCAGGTTAAATCTCACAGGATCCAGGGTGAGGTATCTAAATGGATACGAAATTGGCTTCTTGACAGAAGCCAGAGGGTGGTTGGAGAGGGTTGTTTTTCAAACTAGAGGCCTGTGACCAGCGGTATGCTTCAGGGATCAGTGCTGGGTCCACTGTTATTTATGATGCGGAGATGCCGGCGTTGGACTGGGGTGAACACAGTAAGAGTTTAACAACACCAGGTTAAAGTCCAACAGGTTTATTTGGTAGCAAATAAACCTGTTGGACTTTAGCCTGGTGTTGTTAAAACTCTTACTGTGTCCACTGTTATTTGTCATTTATATCAACGATTCGGATGAGGATATACGAAGCATGGTTAGTAAGTTTGCGGATGACACTAGGATTGGTGGCTTCGTGGACAGTGAAGAAAGTTATCTCCAATTGCAACGGGATCTTGATCAATTCGGCCAGTGGGCTGACGAATGGCAGATGGAGTTTAATTTAGACAAATGCGAGGTGATGCATTTTGGAACATAGAACATAGAACATTCCAGCGTAGTAGAAGGCCTTCGGCCCTCGATGTTGCGCCGACCAGTGGAACCAATCTAAAACCCCTCTAATCTACACTATTCCAATAGCATCCATATGTTTATCCAATAGCCATTTGAATGCTCTCAATGTTGACGAGTCCACTACTGCTGCAGGCAGGGCATTCCACGCCCTTACTACTCTCTGAGTAAACAACCTACCTCTAACATCTGTCCTATATCTCTCGCCCCTCAATTTAAAGCTATGTCCCCTCGTGTTAGCTATCACCATCCGAGGAAAAAGGCTCTCACTATCCACCCTATCTAATCCTCTGATCATCGTGTATGCCTCTATTAAGTCACCTCTTAACCTTCTTCTCTCTAACAGTCCAAAGATGTGTGGGTTAGGTTGATTGGCTATGCTAAAATTGTCCCTTAGTGTCCTGGGATGCGTAGATTAGAGGGATTAGCGGGTAAAATATGGGGGGTGGGGCCTGGGTGGGATTATGGTCGGTGCAGACTCGATGGGCCGAATGGCCTCTTTCTGTGCTGCAGGGTTTCTATGATTTCTATGAAAATAACGTCAAGTCCCTCAGCCTTTCCTCATACGATTTTCCCACCATACCAGGAAACATCCTGGTAAATCTCCTCTGCACCCTTTCCAACACTTCCACATCTTTCCTATAATGTGCCGGCCAGACCTGTGCGCGATACTCCAAGTGTGGCCGCACCAGAGTTTTGTACAGTTGCAGCATGACCTCCTGGCTCCGAAACTCAATCCCTCTACCAATAAAAGCTAACAAACTGAAGGCCTTCTTAACAGCCCTATCAACCTGGGTGCCAACTTTCAGGGATCTATGCACATGGACACCCAGATCCCTCTGTTCATCCACACTACCAAGTATCTTACCATTAGCCCAGTACTCTGTATTGCTGTTACTCCTTCCAAAGTGAATCACCTCACATTTTTCCACATTAAACTCCATTTGCCACCTCTCAGACCAGCTCTGCAGCTTATCTATGTCCCTCTGTAACCTGCTACTTTCCTCCGAACTGTGTACAACTCCACCAACTTTAGTGTCATGCGCAAACTTACTAATCCATCCTTCCACGCCCTCATCCAGGTCATTAATAAAAATCACAAACAGCACTGGCCCCAGAACAGATCCTTGCGGTACACCACTAGTAACTGAACTCCAGGATGAATATTTCCCATCAACCACCCCCCTCTGTTTTCTTACCGCTAGCCTATTCCTGGGGATCCAAACCACTAAATCACCCTCAATCCCATGTGTCCGTATTTTCTGCAAAAGCTTACCATGGGGAACCTTATCAAATGCGTTGCTCAAATCCATATACACCACATCAACCGCTTTACCCTCATCCACCTCTTTGGTCACCTTCTCAAAGAACTCAATCAGGTTTGTGAGGCATGACCTACCCTTCACAAAACCGTGCTGACTATCCCTAATCAAATTATTCCTTTCTAGGTGATTATAAATCCTATCTCTTATAATCCTTTCCAAAACTTTGCCCACAACAGAAGTAAGGCTCACCGGTCTATAATTACCAGAGTTGTCCCTACTCCCCTTCTTGAAAAAGGGGACAACATTTGCTATCCTCCAGTCTTCTGGCACTGTTCCCGTAGACAATGACGACACAAAGATCAAAGCCAAAGGCTCTGCAATCTCCTCTCTCGCCTCCCAGGGAATCCTAGGATAAATCCCTTATCCGGCCCAGGGGACTTATCTATTTTTACCCTTTCCAGAATTGATAACACCTCCTCCTTATGATCCTCAATCCCATCCAGTACAACAGCCTGCACCTCAGTACTCCCCTCAACAACACTGTCCCTCTCCAGTGTGAATACCGACGACAAATATTCATTTAGTGCCTCTCCTATCTCTTCAGACTCCACGCACAACTTCCCACTACTGTCCTTGACTGGCCCTAATCTTACCCTTGTGATTCTTTTACTCCTGACCTACCTATCGAAAGCTTTAGGGTTTTTCGTGATCCTACCGGCCAAAGACTTCTCATGTCCCCTCCTGGCTCTTCTTAACTCTTTCTTGAGGTCCGTCCTGGCTAACTTGTAACTTTCAAGTGCCCTAACTGAGCCTTCACGCCTCATCTTAACATAAGTCTCCTTCTTCTTCTTCACAAGAGATTCAACCTCCTGAATAAACCACGGTTGCCTCACACGACTGCTTCCTCCCTGCCTGACAGGTACACATTTATCGAGGACGCATAGTAGCTGTTCCTTGAACAAGTTCCACATGACAATTGTGCCCATCCCCTGCAGTTTCCTTCCCCAACCTATGCCAGCTAAATCTCGCCTAATCGCATCATAATTTCCTTTCCCCCAGCTACAACTCTTGCCCTTTGGTATATACCTATCCCTTTCCATTGCTAAGGTAAACGTAATTGAATTGTGGTCACTGTCACCAAAGTGCTCATCTCCCTCCAAATCTAACACCTGGCCTGATTCATTACCCAGTACCAAATCGCCTCTTGTTGGTCTATCTCCATACTGTGTCAGGAAGCCTTCCTGCACACATTGGACAAAACCTGACCCCTCTAAAGTACTCGAACTATAGCTTTTCCAGTCAATATTTGTACAGTTCAAGTCCCCCATAACAACTACCCTATTACTTTCTCTCCGATCCAGAACCATCATTGCAATCTTTTCCTCTACATCTCTGGAACTTTTCGGAGGTCTATAAAAAACTCCCAACAGGGTGACCTCTCCTTTCCTGTTTCTAACCTCAGCCCAAACTACCTCAGTAGACGGGTCCTCATCAAATATCCTTTCTGCCACCATAATACTGTCCTTGATTAACGATGCCACACCTGCCCCTCTTTTACCACCTTCCTTGCACTTACTGAAACATCTAAACCCTGGAACCTGCAACAACCATTCCTGTCCCTGCTCTATCCATGTCTCCGAGATGGCCACAATATCGAAATCCCAGGTACCAACCCATGCTGCAAGCTCACCCACTTTATTCCGGATGCTCGTGGCGTTGAACTATACACACTTCAAACCACCTTCCTGCCTGCCAGTACACTCCTGCAAACTCTTTTGGTCGATTGAACCAGGGCAGGACTTACTCAGTTAATGGTAGGGCGTTGGGGAGAGTTACAGAACAAAGAGATCTAGGGGTACAGGTTCATAGCTTCTTGAAGTGAAGTCACAGGTGGACGGAGTGCTGAAGAAGGCATTCGGCATGCTTGGTTTTATCGGTCAGAACATTGAATACAGGAGTTGGGACGTCTTGTTGAAGTTGTGCAAGACATTGGTAAGGCCACACTTGGAATACGGTGTGCAATTCTGGTCACCCTATTAGAGAAAGTATATTATTAAACTAGAAAGAGTGCAGAAAAGATTTACTGGGATGCTACCGGGACTTGATGGATTGAGTTATAAGGAGAGGCTGGATAGACTCGGACTTTTTTCTCTGGAGCGTAGGAGTCTGAGGGGTGATCTTATGGAGGTCTTTAAAATAATGAGGGGCATAGATCAGCTGGATAGTCAATATCTTTTTCCAAAGGTAGGGGAGTCTAAAACGAGAGGACATAGGTTTAAAATAAGAGGGGAGAGATACAAAAGTGTCCAGAGGGGCAATTCTTTCACACAGAGAGTGGTGAATGTCTGGAACAAGCTGCCAGAGGTAGTCGTAGAGGCGGGTACAATTTTGTCTTTTAAAAAGCATTTAGATAGTTACATGGGTACAGAAGGACATGGGCCCAATGCGGGCAATTGGGATTAGCTTAGGGGTTTTTTTCAAAAAAAGGGCGGCATGGACAAGTTGGGCCGAAGGGCCTGTTTCCATGCTGTAAACCTCTATGACTCTATGACATGTACTACCCTCTGTGTAAAAACGTTGCTCCTCAGGTTCCCCTTCATTCTTTCCCCTCTTAACTTAAACCTCTTTCTCCTCCAGTTCTCGATTCCCCAACCCTGGAAAGAAGACTGAGTGCATTCACCCTATCCTGCCTCTCATGATCTTATATACCTCGAAAAGATCACCACTCAGCCTCCTGCGCTCCAAATAAAAAAAGTCCTAGCCTGTTTGTTAGTTATTGACTCCTATCTAAATTAGTTTTTGTTTACATCCGTTCAAATCCGCATTGTCAATTCTTCCCCATTAATTAATTATAGACACCCTGTTCTTAACCCTATAGCCCCATCGTGAAACTATCTTCCCCTTTCGAATTCCTTAGGCATGTTGTTGTCTTCCAGATAAATCCCGACATTTCTATATTTTAATATCATCAATTACATTTCCATCAGCCAGGATGCTGAAAACACATGAACTAAAGTGCCAAAATAAAACACACATAGTTTTGTTACCGTGCTGCACAATCCCTCTACAAAGCCTGTCCTGCCACTCTCCTGTCTTCGCCACGGTTGACCATTTGCAGTGACAATACCACTGTGCTACCACTGTGTTCGGACAAATATTCTAGATAGAATATTTTCCGCTGAACGAGAAATTGGCTCTTGCAGGATCTGGTTACGGGGATAAGGCACGTCAAGTGGATCGAATGTCAATTGGAGAATATTTAGGGACACCTATCATAATGCCTTATGTCTTAGCTATCAAAACATAATAAGCAATTCAAATAAAAAATAATGACGGAAGTGACAATTTCAGTCAGGTGAGAAGCGAAAAATACAATCAATCCAAGATCCACAGGTAAACTTATAACAGAACGTAACGTCTAAGAAGAGATAGTGGGTGCACATTCGAGGCGCCTTGCCACGAAAGGGAAATGTACATAGAGACAATGTTACTGAACTAGTAATTCAAATAGATGAACTGATGGCCGCAAGACTTCAAATCCCATACATGGAAAGTAGAGGAATTCACATTCAATTAATATAGCTTGAATTAAAAAGGTAATCTTAGTAATGGTACTCTTGAGAATATGTAATATGTAAAACAGATCTGGTTTATTCATATTCACCGTCTCCCATACTTACATGCACATATGACTCCAGAACTAGAGCATTGTGGTTGTTATTCTCACGGCATCACACCTTACAGGCAATGTTCCAGACGTATCCACAACCGGTTCTGAGTATATGTTGTCCCAATGGCAGGACAGAGCCATTACGGGTGGTGGCAAACTATTATACTGTTATGGAGAAGAGGCGCTTGGAGCCTGAATACACCATCCAGATTTCATGAAGCCTCACAACAGACAAATGTTAACAAAGAAATCCCAAATTAATTGCAGTCTCCTGAGTGGTTTCCTAACACAACTTAGAAGAAACATTGCAAGCAGCATGTTCACAGAAGATATTCTGATTGGGGCGCATTAATGCTCATCACACAGCGAGCTGCAGGAGCCCCAGTGCTGACGGAATCCTGAAGGGCCAATAATGCCAGAGTGGGACTTCTTTTGTTGGCGAGAGGGCTAATACCAAGGAAAGAGCACAAATCTCCTTATATCAATGGCTGTATTATTAGGACAATCATTGTGGCGAGAAAATTCTGTCTTCACACTGTGGGGAGCTATCAGTTTGTGTTATGTTAACTGTGCTAAATATATTGATTAAGGACAGATATTGCACCTCAAAACTGGGCGTCCATGAGACGCTATGGGTTGAATCGTATTCGAGCATGATATATAATCTCGTGGCAAACTTTCGTCCTCATGACAGGAAAGTCGGGTGATCAATACTGGCTCAATAAGAAGTGCAGGGAAGTACGCCAGGTGCAGCATCAGGCATAACAGAAATGTAATGCCAACCAGGGAAGCTACAATACATGTCTACATGCATAATAAAGCAGAAACAGAATGTGAGAGACAAAGCTAAGATATACTACAAATAACGGAAGAGTTCAAGACCGCCAGACCAGTCACATAGTCGTGAACGGTGGGGCAGTTAAACAACGAACTGGAGGAGGAGGTACCACCAACAAGATCAATCATTTTATCAGAGCTCGGACAAATCTACTCCAGCCAATAACATTCCACCAGTTTCCTCTCAATGATCAGGTGAGTGATGGAAGATTGCATTGTCAGAGCTATCAAACAGACTAATGCAGCAATAACCTGTCAAAGGCCAGTCATTTTGGGTTCTTACAATTACACTCGGTTCCAGACCTCGTTACCGCCTTTGGCTGAATATGGAATAAAAAGGCTGAATTACAGACATGATACGATAGTAACTGCCATTGAAATCTATGCATAATTTGACGAGAGTGTGACCTTGCCAAAATAAGGTTCATAAACAAAATGGAAGTCAATGGGGCGGCATGGTGGCAGAGTGGTTAGCACTCCTGCCTCACAATGCTAGGGACTCGGGTTCAATTCCGGCCTCGGGTCAATGTCTGTGTGGAGTTTGCACATTCTCCCCGTGTCTCTGTGGGTTTCCTCCGGGTGCTCCGGTTTCCTCCCACAGTCCAAAGATGGCAGATGTGCATGTTAGGTTGATTGGTGATGCTAAATTGACCCTAATGTCAGGGGATTAGCAGGGTCAATATGTGGGAATAGGGCCGAGATGGAATTGTGGTCGGTACAGACCCGATGGGCCGAATGGCCTTCTTCTGCACTGTAGAGATTCTAAGAATGGAAATCAAAGGGAAAACGCTCGTCTGGGAGGAATCATACAGTAGGAAGGATGAAACGACGTTGGAGGGCAATTATCTTTTTTCCAAGACCTCACTGCAGGGGTTCCTGAGGGTAGGGTCCAAGGACAAGGAACGTTCAACAATGTCCATCATAAGGTCAGAAGTGGGGACGTTCAATGATGATTGCACGGGCTCAACACCATCAGTGCCACCTCAGAGACTGAAGCAAACATTGTTCGATATCAGCAAGATATTGGATAATATACATGTTTAGTCTTGTAAGTGGGAATCACAATTCACGACAGAGACACCTGTCAGACAATGAGTACCTTCAACGAGAGAGTCTATCTCCTCAATATTCGATGGCAGTAACGTCATAGAATACCCGACGATCAACATCATAAGCGTTATCATTATCCAGCAATTTAACTGAAACTACCATATAAATACTGAATCTGCAAGAGCAGGTCATAGTTTGAGAATTCTTCCAGTTTTTGCCTCCTGACAGTTCAAAAACTGCACACTACATACGATAAGTGTGATGGACTATTCTTCACTTGTCTGGATGAATGCAACTGCAACAAGAAGTGCGGTAACTTGCAGGAAAAAAAACATTTTGATCAAGAGCTCAACCCCCACCCCGCAGCGCCTCATCACATTGAACATACGCACCCTCAACCATTGGTGCACAAAGATGGATATACTCACAGATGTGTACAATGAAAACGTTGAGCTGCAGCAACTTGCCAAGCCACTTCCACGACCTAGTTTTAAGCATGTGACTTTGATGACATAGCAGTAAAGGGTGGCTAACGCAGGTGTGGGGGAGGGGGGCGTGGGGAGGAGGGGCATGGCCACCTCTAGGTTCTCGAGGTTCAACACCAACTACACGTATTAAGTTGATCTTTCTCTATACTCTAGCTATGACTGTGACATTACGTTCTGCACTCTCTCCTTTCCTTCTCTATGGATGGGATGCTTTGTCTGTATCATGCGCAAGAAACAATGGGGGTGATGCTCAAGTTGAGGCCATTTTGTAAACTTCCCGCATGGCTTCAGCAGGACACCAGCAGCCAGATTTCAGGCAGCGTCAGTTACGCACCAGAAATCGGCCGCGGTGCTGAATAAGTTATTCAAATCCTTACTTAAATGTCATTGGTCGGGGCCAAAGGGGGAGGGGGTGTGTGCCCCCGGTCATTGCCAGCTTGGCAGTGTCAGCCTGGCCCCCTAGCACTGCGCAAGAGGCAAAGTGTCAATGCCCAGGGGGAACCTTGGCACTGCCACCGAGCATCAGTCAGTGCCAAGGGAGTGGGGCCGAATGGAGACGGAGCCACTCGGGAGAGATCGGTGGGAGTCGGGGGTACTGCTGCCACACTGTAAAGGGATCGCGAGCAGAAGGAGGGTGGCATCGGAAGAGAGGGGGGGGGGGTGGCCTTCCAGGGACTGGATGATCAGGGCTGCCGGTAGTGGGGGGAGGGGGAATCGGTCGACCAGGGCTGTGGGGGGTGGCAATATCGAGGCAGGCCAGGGTCGGGGATGGGGAGCGCGGTATTCCAAGCTGGCACGTCCATGTTCGCGGTTGGGGGCAGTAATTGGACTGTGGGGGAGTCGGAGGGCCGGAGATCCGGGTCGGGGGGGCTGGCCAGCTGGAGGGCTGACCAGCGATTGGGAGGCCACCAGTAGAGGGACAGTGCACATGCGCCAATCTCGACACTGGCAGATCGGTGCATGCGCAGTGGCCCCCTCAGTGCGATGCTGCCGGTCTCTCCAGTGGCAATAGACCACGCCACCTTAATTTTCTCATGAATCACGCTGAGGCATTCTATAGTGCACCAAGTATGGGTGATTCATTTTGAAATTTCTGGTGAAATAAAAACAGCCGGACCTACTCCCGTTTTTACGTGAATTCGACACTTTTGGGAGAATTACTGCATGCTAATGTTATGTACATGCTATATCTTTGCGAGATTACCCCCTGCACCGGTTTAACTATCACATGTATACTGAAAAATCCAGATCTAACTAACCGTCACCTCTCTCGGACCTCAGTCATTGCAAAATTATCAGACTATTTATCTGACATTGAGTACTGGATGAGCAGATATTTCCTCCAATGAAATATTGGGAAGACTGCAGCCACTGATTTGAGGCCCCACTGAAATCTCTATTCCTTTGTTCCCGACTCTTCCTCTCAGTGGCAGCAGTCTGAACACTAACCTCCAGAAACTTCTTTTCACAAATGATCTCGAGCTGACCTTCTGACCCTTGATTACTGACGTTACTAAGACCGCCTCATTCCTCCTTTGTAACAAGGCGGACTTCACCCGCTCAGTTCATCTGCTGCTGAATCTTCAATTCAAGCTGCAGTAGCGAGCCCCTTTAATGGACAGTTTTCAGAGGGTCATGTGCCCGATTGGTCACTCAGTTTGAAGGGCGAGAACCCAGAGCTGAACGCAAACTTTCCCGGGCAGAATCAATCCTAGAGCTGTGGAAATATATATATATCTATATACAGTTATAGTTATTCTCATGCATAGTTTGTTGTCCCAAGTTGGTGGTCGCCAGTCATTCAATACTATACTGGCGACCAGAATCATCAGGAACACCTTCGAATTGCTGCGGGGAAAAGAGGAAGCAGACCTCAAACACATGTTCAAACAATTCAAGTCGTCAGCCTGCCACAAGTGAATCACAAAATGCCTCTTTATAGCAAATTAAAGCCATTTGATCCTATGTCCGAAGTTTGAGTTCAATATGTTGAACGTTGGCAATACTTGGTTCACGGAGATGAAGAGGTGGCGCTGGGGTGGGGGTGGGGGAGGGGGGATGGTGAGAGCAGGGAAAGGTCATACTAATTACAGCCTGTGGAGCCCAAGCTCATTATTTAATCCAAAGTTTATTTATGTTGACTCGTACTTATGTTCTGTGATCCGAAGCAGATACTGAAATCGAAGGACAGATAAAACATTGCAGCCAATGTGAAAAGCAACCAAAATTATCAACTGTTCCAATGCACCCTTCTGAATGGCCAGTTCGGCCATGGCTGAAGGTTCATATCGATGACGTAAGCCCAGTTACGGATACAATGTTACTGCTGTCAGAGACGAGGTCAGAAACCCGAAAGTTGTTAAGAAGTTCGCCTAGACCCCAACTTTATTTTTTGATTTTGGTATTAGTAAAAGCATAAGGTGTTTCACTCCACGTGTGATTCTATTGACCTACTTAGGAAGCTTTTATTAAAATAATCTTAATTTAATAACACGGTTAAAATATAACAAAAATAATTAGATATCCTTTATGAATTGAAATACTTAAACATGGCAAGGTATAATTCTAAATGCTCGCTTTCTCTATGGTTCCAATTTAAGCAATATCCCCACAGACGTAAACCCTCTTCAAAATCAGTTAGCAAATACACACAGGCTTATGTGAGGTAGTATTCTGGCATTTTAAGACTGTTTAAGACAGAGCCAAACTCCAAATTTAAGGCAGAGGTAGATAGGTGCTTGACTAGTAAGGGGATCAAATTTGCGGGGAAATGTCGGGAGAATGGGGTTTGAGAAACATATTAGCTTTGATCAAATTAGGAAGCAGAATCAATGGACCAAATATCCTACTTCTGCTCTGGCATTCTTATGGTCTTATGGGTAAATGGAACTGAACTCTAATCAAAATTCACAGGAAACATGATACTGGCACATTTCTTAAAGGCACGGTATTGTCACACTGCTATAAGTGGACCCAAATTTAAGTGGTTCGATATTTGCGTGTGTTCCCAGGTCCCCAACTGCCTCAGCCCTGGTGGAAAAGTCATGATGTGGAGATGCCGGCGTTGGACTTGGGTGAACACAGTAAGAGTTTTAACAACACCAGGTTAAAGTTCAACAGGTTTATTTGGGAGCAAATACCATTAGCTTTCGGAGCACTGCTCCTTCGTCAGATGGAGTGGAAATGTGCTCTCGAACAGGGCACAGAGACACAAAATCAAAATCACAAAATCACTGTAACTTGATCTTGTGTCTCTGTGCCCTATTCAAGAGCAAAGATACACAAGGCAAACACACCCGGCCATCCCACCGTATCGGGCAATGGGACCCTGTGCAAGAACCTCTCCTGCTTTGTCAAGGGCTTCCTGAAACCCATTGTACAAAGAATGCCCAGCTTTTGTTGCAACACTACGGACTTCCTACAGAAACTCAGCACACGTGGAGCAGTTGAACCAGGAGCAATCCTCGTCACAATGGATGTCTCGGCACTCTACACCAGCATCCCCCATGATGATGGCATTGCTGCAACTGCCTCAGTACTCAACACCGTCAACTGCTAGTTTTCAGATGCAATTTCACAACTCATCAGCTTCATCCTGGACCACAATGTCTTCACCTTCAACAACCAGTTCTTCATCCAAACACATGGAACAGCCATGGGGACCAAATTCGAACCTCAATATGCCAACATCGTCATGCACAGGTTCGAACAAGACTTCTTCACCTCACAGGACCTTCAACCGATGCTATACAGTAGATACATCGATGACATTTTCTTCCTTTGGAGTACATGGCGATCAATCACCGAAACAGCTATATGATGACATCAACAAGTTCCATCCCACCATCAGACTCACCATGGACAACTCTCTGGAATCGGTTGCATTCTTGGACACACGCATCTCCCTTAAGGACGGTCAGCTCAGCACCTCACTGTACCGCAAGCCCACGGATAACCTCACGATGCTCCTCTTCTCCAGCTTCCACCCTAAACACGTTAAAGAAGCCATCCCCTATGGACAAGCCCTCCGTATACACAGGATTTGCTCGGATGAGGAGGATCACAACAGGCATCTCCAGACGCTGAAAGATGCCCTCATAAGAACAGGAAATGGCGCTCGACTCATCGATCGACAGTTCCGACGCGCCACAGCGAAAAACCACACCGACCTCCTCAGAAGACGAACACGGGACACAGTGGACAGAGTGCACAGTGCAGCATTCAGAAATACACAAACAATTATGGTTTCAAATTCGGTTTTGAGTAATTACCATATACCAAGCAAGGGGTAGGAGTTATCTCTATCCATTCATATTTATTGATTTAGGTGACATCATTGATAAGGTACAGATATTATAATCAATCACAATCACCATATGCTTGCTTAATTATAATATCCAAGCAGCGTGGGGATTTAATGCATAGATAGTGTATTGTTCCTCCGTGTCATGAAACTACAAGTTCTTATTACTTTTTAACGTGAAGTGGCTTCCTGCCTCTATTATTTTTGATTTATGAAATGGGATGAGGGCGTCGCTGGCCATATCAGCATTTATTGCCTATCCCCAATTTCCTTTGAGAAGGTGGTGCTGAGCTGCCTTCTTGAACCGCTGCAGTCCATGTGGTGTATGCATACCCACTGTGCTGTTAGGGATAGAGTTCCAGGAGTTTGACCAAACGATAGTGAAGCAATGGCAAGCTATTTCCTACGCAGCATGGTGTGTCGATTGAAGGGAAATCTGCAATTGGTGGTGTTCCCTTTTGTCTGTTGTCCTTGTCCTTCTACATAGTTGTAGTCCTGTCTCTTGCTATCCATAGAGATTGTGTAAAATTGCTGTCCATAGAGATTTGGTAAGTTTGAGCTCCAGATGCACACTATCCTCTGGGTTAGAGATTTGCTTGTCAAATGCCCTCTCATCAGCTCTCGTCCTATCAACTATGTAAATATATGGTGCACCCTCTCCATTATATCTATGACAAACTAAATATGTCCTTCGGATCCACTCTACTTGGCCCACACAATTTTTATGAATTCATATATGAATTTAAGGTACCTCAATTAAAGCTCCCATCTGCATCTCTGTGCCAAGGAAAGCAAATTCAACCTATACTAACTCTCCCCATAGCTAACATTCCTAGCAACATCCTGGTAGATGACAGGCAGAGTGCAGTCTGGAGTGGTGGCCGCAGCAGCAGCTATTGGTTTTTGTTACCGATGGACCAATGTTCCCATTGAAATTATTCTAATTTCTCTCTTTATCAACGTTTTATATTCCTTTGCTGAAGGCGAAATGCCTTTAAATTGTTTGTTTGTGAATTCGTCAAGGCATTAAATAAGATGCCAACTTAACGTGATCGCGAGGCATAAACTCCCATGGTATCAGGGATTGTATATTTGCATGGATTGAACGCGGCTAGCTAACAGGAAACAGAGATTTGGCATAAGTGGGTCTTTCTCTGGTTGGTAGGATGTGACAAGTGATGTGCCACAGTGATCAATGCTGGGACCCCAACATTTTTCAGTTTGTATAATTGGCTTGAATGAAGAGACTGGAGATATTGATGCCCAAATTGCAGATGGCACATAGATAGGTAGGGAAGTAATTTATAAAGAGAATGTAAGAATGCTATAATGAGACATAAATAGATGAATCCAGTGGACAATGATCTAGCAAATGGAGTATAATGTGGGGAGTTGTGAAATTGCCAAATTTGGTAGGAAGAATAAGAATCGCATTGTTATCTAAACAGTGAAGTATTGCAGTGCTATAAGATGTGGAAGGATCTGGGTGTCCAAGTGCATGAATCACAACAAGATAGAATACAGACACAGCAATTAATTAGGAAAGCTAATAGAATGTTTTCATTTATTGTGAGGGGGATTGATTTGAAAAATAGGAAGGTCATGCTTCATTTGTACAGTGGATTGGTGCCGTCACATCTGCGTATTTATATACTATTGATCACTTCCTTTAAGGAAAGATATAAATGTATTAAGAGCAGTTCCGGACCGAAGTAATGCATCTTTACACTTTGTGTATACTTCTATTTAATTGGGTCAACATTCTCAGCATTCCCTATCGTGCAATATTAGGTAAGTGAGCACTTTGGTGACAGTGACCACAATTCGATTACGTTTACCTTAGCAATGGAAAAGGATAGGTATATACCAGAGGGCAAGAGTTATAGCTGGGGGAATGATGCTATTAGGCGAGATTTAGCTGGCATAGGTTGGGGAAGGAAACTGCAGGGGATGGGCACAATTGTAATGTGGAACGTGTTCAAGGAACAGCTACTATGCGTCCTTGATAAATATGTACCTGTCAGGCAGGGAGGAAGCAGTCGTGTGAGGCAACCGTGGTTTACTAAGGAGGTTGAATCTCTTGTGAAGAGGAAGAAGGAGACTTATGTTAAGATGAGACGTGAAGGCTCAGTTAGGGCACTTGAGAGTTACAAGTTAGCCAGGAAGGACCTAAAGAAAGAGTTAAGAAGAGCCAGGAGGGGACATGAGAAGGCTTTGGCAGGTAGGATCAAGGAAAACCCTAAAGCTTTCTAGAGGTATGTCAGGAGTAAAAGAATGACAAGGGTAAGATTAGGGCCAGTCAAGGACAGTAGTGGGAAGTTGTGCGTGAAGTCTGAAGAGATAGGAGAGGCACGAAATGAATATTTTTCATCGGTATTCACACTGGAGAGGGACAGTGTTGCCGAGGGGAGTACTGAGCTGCAGGCTGTTGGACTGGATGGGATTCTTGTTCATAAGGAGGAGGTGTTAGCAATTCTGGAAAGGGTAAAAATAGATAAGTCCCCTGGGCCGGATGGGATTTCTCCTAGGATTCTCCGGGAGGCAAGAGAAGAGATTGCAGAGCCTTTGGCTTTGATCTTTGTGTCGTCATTGTCTACAGGAACAGTGCCAGAAGACTGGAGGATAGCAAATGTTGTCCCCTTGTTCAAGAAGAGGAGTAGGGACAACCCTGGTAATTATAGACCGGTGAGCCTTACTTCTGTTGTGGGCAAAGTTTTGGAAAGGATTATAAGAGATATGATTGATAATCATCCAGAAAGGATGTTGAACCATGGGGACCAAATTCGCACCTCAATATGCCAACATCTTCATGCACAGGTTCGAACAAGACTTCTTCACCGCACAGGATCTTCAACCGATGCTATACACTAGATGCATCGATGATATTTTCTTCCTTTAGAGTCATGGTGAGCAATCACTGAAACAACTATATGATGTCAGCACGGTTTTGTGAAAGATAGGTCGTGCCTCACAAACCTTTTCAGTTCTTTGAGAAGGTGACCAAAGAGGTGGATGAGGGTAAAGCGATTGATGTGGTGTATATGGATTTTAGCAAAGCGTTTGATAAGGTTCCCCATGGTAAGCTTTTGCAGAAAATACGGACACATGGGATTGAGGGTGATGTAGTCAGTAATCAATTTAATTTAACACAATGGATGTCTCGGCACTCTACACCAGCATCCCCCACAATGATGGCATTGCTGCAACGGCCTCAGTACTCAATGCCGTCAACTGCCAGTTTCCAGATGCAATTTTACAACTCATCTGCTTCATCCTGGACCACAATGTCTTCACCTTCAACAACCAGTTCTTCGTCCAGACACACGGAACAGCCATGGGGACCAAATTCGCACCTCAATATGCCAACATCTTCATGCACAGGTTCGAACAAGACTTCTTCACCGCACAGCATCTTCAACCGATGCTATACACTAGATACATCGATGATATTTTCTTCCTTTGGAGTCATGGTGAGCAATCACTGAAACAACTATATGATGACATCAACAAGTTCCATCCCACCATCAGACGAAGCATGGACTACTCTCCGGAATCGGTTGCATTCTTGGACACACGCATCTCCATTAAGGACAGTCACCTCAGCACCTCCCTGTATCGCAAGCCCACGGATAACCTCATGATGCTCCACTTCTCCAGCTTCCACCCTAAACACGTTAAAGAAGCCATCCCCTATGGACAAGCCCTCCGAATACACAGGATCTGCTCGGATGAGGAGGATCGCAACAGACACCTCCAGACGCTGAAAGATGCCCTCATAAGAACAGGATATGGCGCTCGACTCATCAATCAACAGTTCCGACGTGCCACAGTGAAAAACCGCACCGACCTCCTCAGAAGACAAACACGGGACACGGTGGACAGTGTACCCTTCGTCGTCCAGTACTTCCCCGGAGCCGAGAAGCTACAGCATCTCCTCCGGAGCCTTCAACGTGTCATGGATGAAGACAAGCATCTCGCCAAGGCCATCCCCACACCCCCACTTCTTACCTTCAAACAATCACGCAACCTCAAACAGACCATTGTCCGCAGCAAACTACCCACCCTTCAGGAGAACAGTGACCACGACACCACACAACCCTGCCACAGCAACTTCTGCAAGACGTGCCGGATCATCGACACGGATGCCATCATCTCACGTGAGAAAACCATCTACCAGGTACACGGTACTTACTCTTGCAACTTGGCCAACATTGTCTACCTGATATGCTGCAGGAAAGGATGTCCCGAGGCATGGTACATTGGGGAAACCATGCAGACGCTACGACAACGGATGAATGAACACCGCTCAACAATCACCAGGCAAGACCGTTCTCTTCCTGTGGGGGAGCACTTCAGCAGTCATGGGCATTCAGCCTTGGATCTTCAGGTAAGCGTTCTCCAAGGCGGCCTTCACGACACACGACAGCACAGAGTCGCTGAGCAGAAACTGATAGCCAAGTTCCGCACACATGAGGACGGCCTAAACCGGAGTGTTGGATTTATGTCACATTATCAGTAACTCCCACTGCTTGCCTCCTGGGCTTGCAGAATCTCACTAGCTGTTCTGTCTGGAGACAAGACACATCTCTTTAACCTGTGTTTAATGCTCCCTCCACCCACATTGTCTGTACTTTTATGACCTGGCTGGCTTTAGGGATTCGCATTCTAATCAGTATTCTGTAACTTGATTTTGTGTCTCTGTACACTGTTTGAGAGCACATTTCCACTCCATCTGATGAAGGAGCTGTGCTCCGAAAGCTTATGGTATTTGCTACCAAATAAACCTGTTGGACTTTAACCTGGTGTTGTGAGACTTCTTACTGTGTTCACCCCAGGCCAACGTCGGCATCTCCACATCTTTATTATTCAAATCAGCCGGATCCAGTGCTCCGTATGCAGTCGCCAGATCATCCAGAATTTCCCTCCTCTTGCGCCCCTTTGACCTGGGTGTCTCTTCCCCCGCGTGTGTCCCAGTCTTTCAGCTTTGCAGCCTCTGGGTCAAGTGGAGGTACAATTTTCTAAGTGGGTAGGGACACCAGTCTGGTAATTGTGTTCTGGCTAAATCTACCACTAATGGTACCAATTCGTAGTGTGTGTTGTCGAATAATATTTTCCCTGTATGTTTTAGTATCAACTCATTTTGGGGCCCTGGGGTGGTTTCGGGACAAGTGGGGATGGGTGTGTTAACAGTTGGTCTCAACCCATTCTTAATTTCATAGTAAATATACTCGTTCTGAATAAACTTACCGGGGCACGTCTTTCCCAATGCCAGCCCTTTTTCTGGGCCATGGGCTAGACAGGCGAGCTCCATGCACCCATGGTTAGTGTACGCCCACCAATCACTAGTGAGGGTCGTCCTTAGGGAGCAGTAATCAGAGCTCCGATTATCTTTCCTGTACACCACTCTTTGGTTATTACACCCATAGGTGATACTCTTATTGGGTGTCCCCATAGGATGCCATCCTCACATTTGCCTGCATCTTGTGGGGTGAACCACATATATCGTAGGCTGATCTTCTGGTCTTTGGTTGATGTGATGTCTGTGGTTCGGTCTGAGACGAGGAGTCCCAGATAGCAGAGAAATATGTAGTTCATTCTGGGGGAGATCAAGGTAGCACCTGTTAATTCTTATTAATACCTAATTCTCTTTTCCTTTTCTTGACTGGAATGTCATATGACTCCCCTCTTTTTTTAAAAACAAAAACAAAGAAATAAGTAAATGAATAATAAAGGCCCAATAGTGTCATACGAAGGGTTGGTCGGCGATCAGTGTTAATGGGGTTGAGTGGGGTAAGGATTTTGCAGAACATGAAAATAAAATGTTGGGTATGTGGCATGTGTCCTTGTTGTTGGAGGACTATGGCACAGTCTCACAATAGATTCTTCATCCCACAGCCAAACTGTTGTGCGTCGGAAGATTATGACGCAGTATAATGTGGGCAGATAAGAAACCCTTCTCAATTGGGTGATGGAGGAGTGGACGGATAAAGTTATTTACAATCTGGACTGTGATGTCCTGATTCTTTCTTAGTGGAGGGAACCTATATGGGCGGGCTTTGGCTGCCAGATACCCACTGCTTTACCACTTCTGGTAGTGAGCGCCGGGTCAAACGGTTCTGGGAGTCCCGATACCAGGGGCGCCATAGGAGGTAAGGTTTGCGCGTTCCCCATCCTTTTCGTCGGGGTTTTATTCCTGAAGCACTGTAAATTGGGGTGTGAACCGCAGATTCGTGTGCTGGTCCTGGGGGTAGTGGGTGGGCGTTATAATGGCTTGTCGGGTCAGTCCTTCGAGGGGCATGGGTCGGGTCCATCGTCGGGGAACCACTGAGATGGTCATGTGGGGTAGTTGGGTGGTGCCCTACAGTCCCGGCGAAATGGTTGGGTTGCCCGCAAGTATAAAACTGTGCTTGTGGGCTTGGGCCTCTGGGCTCAGCTCTATATCGTTCTTGGGGTTGGGGGTTGGGCCTATGTCCTGTGCGGCCTTGTGGTTTCCTGTGTCGGCGATCAGCAATAGTGTATGGGTGTGCGGGGTTTGCTGGTCCCCTGAAATTTGGTGGTGCCCTACATCCCGGGCAAAATGGTTGGGTTGCCCAGTTATAACACTGTGCTTGTGGGGGTGCATATCTGGGATTGGTTTTATCTTGTTCCTTGTACCTGGGCTTGGGAACATATTGGGGTTCTGCGCTGGACTGCGGTTTTCTTGATCGATGATTGGCAGGGGTATATGGGGGTGAGTTTCCCAGTCCCCTGTTTCCACCTCCCCCTTCGTGATGCCACACCGGGGCCAGGTCTGTGTGGATCGGGTTCATCAATCTGTGTTTTGTAGGCTTGGGGTTGTCTGTTTGTCTGACTTCCCGTTCCCACACGAGTCATTTTGCGGATGGCCCAGGCTTCTGTGTGTGTATTATCATCGGGATCAAAATTCTCACAGGCTTTCCGATTTCCCTCGTGGTGTGTGCTATCAGGGTCCAGATCCATGTGGACCGGTGGTGTGCATTTAATTGGACTCGATTTAATTGGCCGAAAACCGCAACAAATTGGTTCCATAGCCAGCCAGCATAGGCCATCAAGTGTTCCCCTCTCTTTTGTTGGCAGTTGTTTAAGCCTTGTACCGGGTCGTCCCTATGGTGGCCTGTGGTGGCCAGAACGGCTGCATTCATTTCTGGTAGGTTTCCCCCGGCCACGTTCTGCGGTTCGGGTAGGGCGGAACGGATGGCAGGACTTAAACGTAACAGAATAAGTTAAACCTCTTCTGTCTCATCAAGGCCGTTTAAAACACGATATTGGGTGACCTGGTCAAAGAGAGCATGTGGATCCCCAGGGGGTTCAAATACTCCAATCGCTTTAGCTATGTCAGTGAGCTGTGTCATGGTGTATGGAGTTACATAAATCACATTGTGGTTCTGTCCGTCCTGTCGTCGGGTGGTGACCGGATTCATCGGTACAGGAACCGGATTAGTGACTGGGCTTATTGGGATGGTAATAGGACGGGGGGCTGAGACTGAGTTTTCCGAGATGGGGGCTGGATTAGGTGGTGGCGTTGGTTCCATTACCGGGAAGGGAGGTGGGGGTCCCCAGTCGGCAGTGACGCTAGCTGTTGCATAATGCCAGGCATCCTCTTCTAAATCCCCCCACTCTACGCCTGGGTCACTATCCCCTGTTTCGGTCGTATATGCACACATTACACCCCTTTTTATGGCGAGTTGTGATTTTAAATCTGCAATCTCACGAAGGCATTTGGAGTGGTCTGTTGCGCGGGCTGTATTTGCTTTTCCTGCTTGGTGCAAAACTTTTACTGCAGCCTGCAGGTCGCTGCATTTACGTTTAACTTCCTCTACCTGTTGCAGAGCAGCCTCTCTCTCACTGACAGCACGCTGTGCGTTTTGGTAGGCTTTATCACATTGAGCCTGGAATTGGCTCATGTGTATAAAAGAAAAAAGAACAAAGAACAATACAGCACAGGAACAGGCCCTTCGGCCCTCCAAGCCCGTGCCGCTCCCTGGTCCAAACGAGAACATTCTTTTGCATCCCTCCATTCCCACTCCGTTCATATGGCTATCTAGATAAGGCTTAAACGTTCCCAGTGTGTCCGCCTCCACCACCTTGCTTGCCAGCGCATTCCAGGCCCCCACCACCCTCTGTGTAAAATATGTCCTTCTGATATCTGTGTTAAACCTCCCCCCCTTCACCTTGAACCTATGACCCCTCGTGAACATCACCATCGACCTGGGGAAAAGCTTCCTACCGTTCACCCTATCTATGCCTTTCATAATTTTATACACCTCTATTAAGTCTCCCCTCATCCTCCGTCTTTCCAGGGAGAACAACCCCAGTTTACCCAATCTCTCCTCATAACTAAGCCCCTCCATACCAGGCAACATCCTGGTAAACCTCCTCTGCACTCTCTCCAAAGCCTCCACGTCTTTCTGGTAGTGTGGCGACCAGAACTGGATGCAGTATTCCAAATGCGGCCGAACCAACGTTCTATACATCTGCAACATCAGACCCCAACTTTTATACTCTATGCCCCATCCTATAAAGGCAAGCATGCCATATGCCTTCTTCACCACCTTCTCCACCTGTGACGTCACCTTCAAGGATCTGTGGACTTGCATCAGGTCCCTCTGCGTATCTACACCCTTTATGGTTCTGCCATTTATCGTATAGCTCCTCCCTACATTATTTCTACCAACATTCATCACTTCGCATTCATCAGGATTGAACTCCATCTGCCATTTCTTTGCCCAAATTTCCAGCCTATCTATATCCTTCTGTAGCCTCTGACAATGCTCCTCACTATCTGCAAGTCCTGCCAATTTTGTGTCATCCGCAAACTTACTGATCACCCCAGTTACACCTTCTTCCAGATCGTTTATATAAATCACAAACAGCAGAGGTCCCAATACAGAGCCCTGCGGAACACCACTAGTCACAGGCCTCCAGCCGGAAAAAGACCCTTCCACTACCACCCTCTGTCTTCTGTGACCAAGCCAGTTCTCCACCCATCGAGCCACCTGCCCCTTTATCCCATGAGATCCAAATTTTTTCAAACGCTTTAGTAAAGTCCATATAGACGACATCCACAGCCCTTCCCTCGTCAACCATTCTGGTCACTTTTTCAAAAAACTCCACCAGGCTAGTGAGACATGACCTCCCTCTCACAAAACCATGCTGACTATCGTTAATGAGTTTATTCCTATCTAAATGCGCATACATCTTATCTCTAAGAATCCTCTCCAACAACTTCCCCATCACGGACGTCAAGCTCACCGGCCTATAATTACCCGGGTTATCCTTCCTACCCTTCTTAAGTAACGGGACCACATCAGCTATCCTCCAATCCTCTGGGACCTCACCTGCGTCCAGTGACGAGACAAAGATTTGCATCAGAGGCCCAGCGATTTCATCTCTCGTCTCGTTGAGTAGCCTTGGATAGATTCCATCAGGCCCTGGGGATTTGTCAGTCTTTATATTCTCTAACAAACTTAACACTTCCTCCCTTGTAATGGAGATTTTCTCTAACGGTTCAACACTCCCCTCCGAGACACTCCCAGTCAACACATCCCTCTCCTTTGTGAATACCGACACAAAGTATTCATTTAAGATCTCCCCTACTTCTTTGGGCTCCAAGCATAATTCCCCACTTTTGTCCCTGAGAGGTCCGATCTTTTCCCTGACAACAGATTGATTCTGACCTCTTATTAACGTTTTCTTGGGTATCAGCAATCTAAAGGTACACTCAGTCGACTCTTAACACCAACAACACTGGCCACCATGCATCCAATGGAAAGTCTTTAATTACTTGTGCACAAGGAGAACCCTCAAACGGTCAACACCGAATGATCGGAGCCGTTCTGATGGTTCAGAGAAACAGCTCAGCAGTTATAGTCAATTACAGCAAATCAGGAACAGGAGGTTTTTCACATCTTTCATTGACATACATATCCACCAATCATAGCATAGTCCTTTTTCCCTTTTTTATCCAATAGAAAACCAATCCTTCATTAGCATAATATGCCCCATATCTTGCTATTTGGTAATCGCCATGGTAACTTGTTCTTTGTTTTCATCCTGCTGTCCTAACCTGGAATGCAGTGTTTATAGAACAAGGTTTTAGATATACTCACTTTATCCTGCGTACATCAGTGTTGGCCTTACTGAAGGTCTGACTGAAGACCGTGTTTGGCTAATAATCATTTTCCATTACTTGACTGTTTTTTACAATTATATAACTAATTTTCACAATTGTTGTCACCTAACTTCCACACTTCCCCCGTTTTGTCCTTTAAGGACAACATGTTGGGCCCTTCACGAGCTCTATGCACATTAGTTTTCTAAATTCTTTTTCGGCTGAATTGTAGGCCAGGACGAGACGGGGAACTGGGCTGTGGATAGGTCATGAGGGCGGCAAATAGAACGGATGTGGCAAGAGACAAGTTGGATAATTACAAATAGGACAATGAGCAAGGCCAAGCCCACAACAAGGTATTGAGAAAGCCTCCAAACCACCAATAATGTTAGGGAGCCAACCCCACCAGTCAAATGGCTTTTCCTGAGCAATTAAGTGCAGGAGGCGCACCAACTCCTGAATAGTATGCACATCGGTCTCAATCCTATAATCCTCATTGACGTAGAAGCAGCATGTCTCATTGACAGCCGCACACACTCCCCCTTGTGCCACTTGCAAGAGATCAAGGGCCATGTGGTTCTGTAGCACCACTTTAGAAAGGGACTGAATCTCCGACTGCAGGCCCTGAATGGCACTCATGGTGCTGCTTTAAATTATTTCCACAGTCGCGGAAATATTACTAGTGGCCTTTTCTAATTCTGAGACCCCAAGACCTGGGAGGAGGGCTCGGACAAACTGGTGAAAGCTGGTGTTACGGGTAACTAGCGGGTTTGTAACTGACTGCTTCACAAAGCTTAGATGGTTGTGAAGGGAGTGGACGAATAGGTGCTTGACCCCAAAGGCCTCGGGATCATGTGACCTATGGTACAGACTCCAGCCCAATCGAGGAGGAGGGTCTTGTAGGCTCGATCCCCACAAAGCCAGAACGAGCCATTGCGAACAAGGTTCGCGTACCAGAATGTGAAATTTGGCAAAAGGTAAGCCAATACTGGATATGGGAAGATTGCTCCTTGGCATACCAACGGATATGACAAGCCTGACTGAGACGTAGAGCCCTCAGGGCTACTTGGTCTGCATACCTGGACTGATCCCCATGGTTACAAGGCCCTGATCTCTAGGGATAGATGCTGTCAGAAGGCCAGACGTTAACGAGACCATTGAGGGTGAGGTTGTCTGACCGCTGGCAATCACACTCACCCTTGGTATAGTGGAGTTTGGCCTCGGATGTAGGGCCTGAGCAATGCATCAGGGATTGTTAGTCGTGCAATGTCAAAAGGATGTCATGGGACCGGACAAATTGTGGAAGAAAAACCGGGCTTCCTGGTAGTCATAGTCAGCAAGTTAAGTGCAGGAGCTCAATGGAAGATCACCCACCCGAATGTCCCCACAGGTATAATTCCTCCTAACACACAGCCATGCCGGTGTCTTAATGGCCACAGGGGTAGGCTGTTGCCTGAAGACAGGCGCCCGTTGGATGAGGATCACCGTGGCTTCTGCAAACCACTCAAGGTTTGAAGTGGGAGCACAAAAATGCATTTCTGATGAGGTGCGGGTGGCAGGGAGGTGAGTACAGATCCAACATTGGGCCTGAGTGCCTATGAAGCGACAGCCTGCATTCTTCGAATCGCGACAATTGTTAATCCACGCCTCTGCAAAGGGCAGTACAATCAATGACAATAAATAATTCACATTTCAAACAGTATCAATTCCTTGTTTGAGTTTCTTCTTCTGAGGGTGTCCGCTTGCTGTGGGTTGTGTGTATCCACAAAGGTTTCCCTTCCACCTTCATGGCTGTGTGAGTTGTCAGCAGCACGTGGTAAGTCCCTCTCACCGAGGTTCCAGGCAATGCTTTCTTCAGAAGGTCTTTACGAAGACTAAGTCTCTTGCTTGCTAGGTATGGCAGCCCTCAGTGGTGACTTGCTCCTGAGCTTTGATGACTTGGGAATACAAACCTTTAAGAGAGTTGGTTAGAGTTATGCAATAGTCCATCATTTCTTTGTCCATTGAATAGATATTCATTTTGTTTAATAGTGAGGGGTGGGAAGACAGGTAAGCGCATGGGACATCCCATTGCAATCTCATAAGGTGTCAAAGAGGTGGTATATTTGGAATGCGAGCACATGACCATGAAGTCCAGGGGTAGGGCTTCAGGACATTAACACTAGATCGTGTCTCGGGAATCCCAAACTGAAGAACATATTCATATAACAGCAACTTAGCTACCGTAACAGCGTCATTCTTTCTAGTTGGGTATGCTTCTACCCATTGTGAAAATAAACATACAATACAAGTGCATAGCTATACCCCATCCATTTGGGCATTTGCCTAAAGTCCATTTGTAGCTGCACAAAAGGGCCCCATGGTTGTGGGCCTGCTGCTGCAGCCACTGGTAGCATCTTTCCAAGGTTATTGCTATGTCAGAGTAAGCATCGAGCAGCAACTTTTCCTGCCAAGGTGGAAAATCCTGGTGTGAACCACGACTGCTGCACTATCCTGATCATCGCCCTTTTGCCTGCATGAGTAAACTCATGTAACATGCGGGCAAGCCATGGCAGGAGTGCTATAGTCGGATCCCACCCTGTGAGATAGGGTGAGTACGGCCTGGGAGAACCCATTTTACTCGTGGATATAAAAGGTGGAAGGGCTTATCATAGTTTAGTAGCACTAATACAGGTACAGAGGCGACAGTGACCTCTGAATCAAAGAGGGATTGTGGGATCCTCTGTATGATTTGCCCAGTTAAAAGGCTTAATCTCAAGGCATTTCTGCCTAATGTAACTAATTGTGCCATGCTTTAAGCTAACTTAAGCTAAATTGGCCACATCAGCCTGGAATTCTGGGTCCAGCCTGGGAATTCAGCTGCATTCTTTGGAAGTACAATGTAAGGTAAACAAGCTTGCTCATGGCCACTGAAGCAAGTTGTGGCTGCGTGCAATTTTCAACAATATAAGATAAGTATTCAGTTATTGTAGACACAGATCGATGTTTAGTTCGTTCGATCCAGACTATGTTTTGAGTTGTTCAATCTCGTGCCGGCCTTTGGCTGCTCTCTCTCCCTGTCTCCTCTCTGTGTCTCTCTCTCTGTTAAGTAATCCCCATTTCGCTTGGGAAAAAAAGAGTTTGTTGGGGGCCGAGGGGAGGGCGAGGTCCTGAAGGGGATGGCTGATTTCAGCACAGTTGAGAATCCATGCATATACCTATATCTGTATTCGATAGAATCTTTGTAGCAGTAGCACGGTAGCACAGTGGTGGGTGGCACGGTAGCACAGTGGTTAGCACTGCTGCCTCACGGCTCCAGGGACCTGGGTTCAATCCCCAGCTTGGGTCACTGTCTGTGTGGAGTTTGCACATTCTCCTCGTGTCTGCGTGGGTTTCCTCCGGGTGCACCGGTTTCCTCCCACAGTCCAAAGATGTGTGGGTTAGGTTGATTGGCCATGCTAAACAAAAATTGCCCTTAGTGTCCTGAGATGCGTAGGTTAGAGAGATTAGTGGGTAAATGTGTAAGGAAATGGGGGTCGGGCCTGGGTGAGATTGTGGTCGGTGCAGACTCGATGGGCCGAATGGCCTCTTTCTGTACTGTAGGGATTCTATGATAGCACTCTGAACTTTTGACACAAATTAATAAGCTTTATGGCAACTGAAGTTAGTTCCAATTAACACCAGATATTTAGTTCATTCTCTTAATTTTGGCGATTTCCATTTAATTGATTTTATACTTTTAAAACTTAATTATTACTCTGATTATTTACTTTTTCTATTTATGTTTGATGTTTAAGATTAGGATACAGTTATGATTCTCATGGGGATCTGAATAGCCAATTTACTGAGCAACCCCATCCCCCAAATGGCTGCAGATTTTTTCTTACTGTAATCATTAAAGCATGGTCTTTTCTCGAACAGCAGCTATAAACATTCGTTCGTACATGAAATGCTCACCCATGAAAAAGATAAAATTACATATATCAAATGCAAGAATGAAAGTAATCAGCAAACTAAATTACCAGCTGTATTAATTTACAATATCATAAACCCGACTGTTGTGAAAATAAAGACAGAGTTCGCTGGCAGCGACTGAATGGAAATTACATTCCAAAACAATACTGGGTACTGATAACGACACAGCAAAACTGAAGCTTCACAAGGTCAAGAAAATCAAAACAAGCAAAAAATGCTATCACAGGAATAACATTACACAGCAAATTATACAAGTAAATTCTGCAATATTTTAAGCAGCAGTCACATATTGACATTTATGGCTAAATTAAATGCCGGTGCATGGTATAGGGAGTTGCTGGGGGTGCAGGCAGTGGGGGAAACAGGGTGGCGTGGCTGAAGGTCTCTGGATACGGTACCGGGACCAATGTTCCTGGAAACCGCAGGTGAAACAGGCACTTGTGTCCTGCCTCGACCAGCGGATTGCCTTATTCCCAGCCCGCGTCCTCCACGAACTCTACCCCAACTGGATAATGTATAATACATTATCTGTAACATTACTTCTTGATTTTAGCTTGTGGTACTGGAGTTGGATTCACAATGTTGGAGGGCTCTAACAAGCTTGGGCAGGTTCTGTCTTCCCTCTCACTCAACACAAGTCATTGCAAACATTTCCGCCAGATCAGGATGCAACCCCGTTACAAGAATGCGTACAAGCGATGACATTCCAGCATTTTGAGATATACCCAAACAATTCATGAACACCGAGCGAAACTTCTCTACATAATACATCCTTATCAGGTTCCTGTACCGTGCTATGTATCCAATGCCAATGTATATTTAGACTCTGGACTATTAAAATACAGCCTAGAGAAAAAAAAACTAAGGGAACTAAGGATGTTCCCCGAGGTCCGGGAAAGGCACGGAGAGGCAATTGTCGCACCGGTGCGGGGGGGGGGGGGGGGGGGGGTGCGTGGGATCTAGTTCGGGATGAGATGGGTTTTTTTTTACATGCACCTGCTATGAAACCTGAGGGGCCCACAGCTGTGAAGGCGGGGGAGGGGTGGAATCCCCGCTGATAGTACTGTCAGGAACATCGGCAGAGAGAGTCGACCCATATGGAGTTGGGTGAGGAGGGGGAGGGGGGGGGGGGTGGGTTTGTGTGGCCTCAGTTGGACTTGACTGTGAGTCCGATAAAGGAGGATACGGGGGTGACCAATCTTCCCCCTCATCATCCTCCTCAGCTGGAAGTGATTTTTTTTGTTCGTTTGTGAGGACGCTGCGCAACCAAGATCTTGGCTTTAACATCTCCGTTACAATTCCTTAGTTCCTCAGACCTTCTGACATTCGCTAAACCTCTTTACTGGATTCATCCTACTGCTTCTGCGTCTCCATTTGCCACTGGAAATATGCAGACCACCGCACATCTCTCTTACCTTTCTTCTCCTTTATTCTTAACACACATCCCAAACTCTCAATGTGATCCCTATTAAAGGTACCATCAGGTGGAAAAGGCTTCTCTTTACCCTGTGTCCACTTCACCCATTTCGGATCTATTCTATCCTGCCGGCTGGCATGAGACACGGTTACACACAGACAGACAAAAAAGCTGACACACAGACAAGACAGTCAAGACTAATGAAAAGGCCAAAGGGTTAAAACACAATTCGAGCAGCGGGAGATCATCTGGCCATTTCTCTGGGCTGTATTTTAATAGTCCAGCGCCACCATGTGGCAGAAAAGGGTATGACAGCGAAAAGATCTGAATCAATTTGGAACTCGGTAATCAATCAAATCGGGACAACAGTTTTCCAGGGACTCGAACCCTGAAATGCCTAGACAGGGGGGGTCCAATCCCCAACCCTTAGCTGAACCCTCAAGGGACTAGAATCCTCACCTCATGCTTACCCTAGTAATGTCCACACAGGACAACGCGTGCATTCCCCTGGCCAAGTTGGCTCAATGCCCAAATATTAGGCAGCCGCGGTCTCCGAACCCTTGGTCAGCGAGGCACCACGCTTCCTTCCCGTGTAGACACTCCAGGGGTTTGCAATCTCGGCGGAACCTCCAAAAACTGTTAGCGTTCTCTTGGGTATCAGCAATCGAAAGGCACTCAGTCGACTCTTCACACCAACAGCACTCAACACCATGCATCCAATGCAAGGTCTTTAATTGCTTGTGCACAAGGTGAAGCCTAAAATGATCAACACCGAATGATCGGAGTGGTTCTGAGTTACAGAGAAACAGCTCAGTAGTTATCGCTAATTACAGTGGAATTACAGTGGAAGTATAGCTAATTTCTGCTAATCCTGGCAGGAAGGTTGGCTAAGGCGACTGGGGAGAGTTTAAACGAGATAGGTTGAGGGCAGTGGATCAAAATGAGGTGCCTGAGAGTGAGGAAGGTAGCTCGCAAACAGAGAAGGGTTATAGGCGTTGCAAGAGGGCGGATGGACAGGGAATAGAGAAGTGGAGAGCTCAGACCAAAGGATTGAGATGTGTTTACTTTAATGCCAGGAAAGGGAATAAAGAGGATGAGCTCAGAGCGTGGATCGATGCCTGGAAGTATGATGTGGTGGCCATTACGGAGACTTGGATGTCTCAGGGACAGGACTGGATACTCCAGGTGCCGGGATTCAGATGTTTCAGGAAGGACAGAGAGGGAGGCAAGAGAGGGGGTGGAGTGGCACTGCTGATCAGGAATAGTGTCACAGCTGTAGAGAAGGTGTATGCTGTGGAGGGATTGTCCACCGGGTCTCTGTGGGTGGAAGTTCAGAGTGCGAAGGGGCCGGTCACTTTGCTGGGAGTTTTCTATCGGCCGCCCAATCATAACAGGGAGGTGGAGGAGCAGATAGGGGAACAGATCCTGGAGAGATGCAGTCATAGCAGAGTTGTTGTGATGGGAGACTTTAATTTCCCAAACATAGATTGGAATATCCCTAGGGTAAGGGGATTGGATGGGGAAGAGTTCGTTAGGTGTGTTCAGGAGGGTTTCCTGACACAGCATGTGGACAAGCCTACAAGAGGAGAGGCTGTACTTGATCTGATACTGACCAATGAACCTGGACAGGTGTCAGATCTCTCAGTGGCATCTTGGGGATAGCGATCATAACGCTATCTCCTTTAGGCTTGCATTGGAAAAAGAGAGGATCGGGCCAGCTAGGAAAGTGTTTATATGGAGTAAGGGGAAATATGAAGACATTAGACAGCAAATTAGAGTAGTAAATTGGAAGGAGGTATTTTCGGGGAAATCTACTGAAGAGAGGTGGCAGTTTTTCAAGGAATGTCTGTCTAGAGTTCTACAGGACAACGTTCCGAGCAGACAGGGAAGTGTTGGTCGGTGAAAGGAAGCATGGTGCACGAAAGCTGTGCGGGACCTAGTCAAGAAGAAATGGAAAGCGTACAAAAGGCTCAGAGAGCTTGGCGAAGATAGGGATTGAGAAGAGTAGACGGCTTGTAGGAAGGGACTAAAGAAGGAAATTAGGAGAGCCAGAAGGGGTCATGAGAAGGCCCTGGCAGGTAGGATCAAGGAGAACCCTAAGGCGTTCTCTAAATATGTGAAGAGTAAAAGGATGAGACGTGAAGGAATAGGGCCTATTAAAGGTGAAGGCGGGAACGTCTGTACGGAACCAATAGAAATGGCAGAGGTGCTCAATGAGTATTTTGCCTCGGTTTTCACAGAGGAGAAAGACCTGGGTGGATGTACTGCGGGCGTGTGGTGGACTGAAAGGATTGAGTATGTGGACTTTAAGAAAGAGATTGTGCTGGAATCTTTGAATGGCATCAAGATAGATAAGTCACCGGGTCCAGATGGGATGTCTCCCAGGTTACTGTGAGAGGGGAGGGAAGAGATTGTAGAGCCTCTGGCGATGATCTTTGCGTCGTCAATGGAGACGGGAGAGGTGCCGGAGGATTGGAGGATTGCGGATGTGGTTCCTATTTTCAAGAAGGGGAATAGGGATAGCCCAGGTAATTACCAACCGGTGAGTCGAGCCTCAGTGGTTGGAAAACTGATGGAGAAGATCCTGAGGGACAGGATATATGAGCATTTGGAGAGGTTTAGTATGCTCAAGAATACTCAGCATGGCTTTGTCAAGGGCAGATCGTGCCTTACGAGCCTCGTGGAGTTCTTCGAAAATGTGACTAAACACATTGACGAAGGGAAGGCGGTAGATGTGGTTTATATGGATTTTAGCAAGGCATTCGATAAGGTCCCCCATGCAAGGCTTCTGGAAAAAGGGAGAGGGCATGGAATCCAAGGGGTTGCTGCCCAGGGGATCTAGAACTGGCTTTCCCAAAGGAGGCAGAGAGTGGGTATAGATGGGTCTTTTTCTAAATGGAGGTCGGTCACCAGTGGTGTGCCCCAGGGATCTGTTCTGGGTCCCTTGCCGTTTGTCACTTTCATAAATGACCTGGATGAGGAAGCAGAGGGATGGTTCGGTAAGTTTGCCGACGACACGAAGGTTGGTAGGGTTGTGGATAGTCTGGAGGCATGTCAGAAGTTACAGAGGGACATAGATAGGATGCAAGACTGGGCGGACAAGTGGCAGATGGACTTCAACCCAGATAAATGCGTCGTGGTCCATTTTGGTAGGTCAAATGGGATGAAGGAGTACAATATAAAGGGAAAGACTCTTAGTACTGTAGAGGATCAGAAGGACCTTGGCGTCTGGGTCCATAGGACTCTGAAATTGGCCCCGCAGGTCGAGGAGGTGGTTAAGAAGGCGTATGGTGTGCTGGCCTTTATCAATCGAGGGATTGCGTTTAGGAGTCCGGGGATAATGATGCAGCTATATAAGACCCTCGTCAGACCCCACTTGGAGTACTGTGCTCAGTTCTGGTCGTCTCACTATAGGAAGGATGTGGAAAAGATTGAAAGGGTGCAGAGGAGATTTACAGTTATGTTGCCTGGATTGAGTGGCATGCCTGATGAGGATAGGCTGAGGGAGCTCGGTCTTTTCTCCTTGGAGAGACGTAGGATGAGAGGAGACCTAATAGAGGTGTATAAGATGTTGAGAGGCATAGATCGGGTGGATTCTCAGAGGCTTTTTCCCAAGGTGGAAATGTCTGCTACGAGAGGACACAGGTTTAAGGTGCTGCAATATGGTGCAGCACCTTTGCAATATGATGCAGCACACCATATTGCACAGGCCAGTGACAGGCTGGCAGATTGGGAAAATTTAAAGATCAACAAAGGATTACTACAAAAGTAATAAATAGAACAAAGGTAATTTATGAAAGAAAACTAGCACAACATGTAAGAAAAGGGCGGCACAGTAGCATCGTGGTTCGCACTGCTGCTTCACAGCTCCAGGGACCTGGGTTCGATTC
Organism: Mustelus asterias; assembly: GCF_964213995.1. Classification (NCBI taxonomy): domain Eukaryota; kingdom Metazoa; phylum Chordata; class Chondrichthyes; order Carcharhiniformes; family Triakidae; genus Mustelus; species Mustelus asterias. The sequence goes on from NC_135808.1 coordinate 40,768,681, forward strand.
CCGGCTTGGGTCACTGTCTGTGTGGAGTTTGCACCTTCTCCTCGTGTCTGCGTGGGTTTCCTCCGGGTGCTCCGGTTTCCTCCCACAGTCCAAAGATGTGCGGGTTAGGTTGATTGGCCATGCTAAAATTGCCCTTAGTGTCCTGAGATGCGTAGGTTAGAGGGATTAGTGGGTAAAATATGTAGGGATATGGGGATAGGGCCTGGGTGGGATTGTGGCGTTGCAGACTCGATGGGCCGAATGGCCTCTTTCTGTACAGTAGGGTGTCTATGATTGTATAAAGATAGCAAAAGCATGCGTGATGATATTGTGCCTTTAAGAAATGTATTTGTGTTGTTTCTTGTGCAGTGTTGTTTCGCAGTCTGTTCTATACTGGTGCCATTTTGTCTATAACCAGCAGCCCATGTTGATACTGCAGAAATATAATTTCTCCGAATTGCTAAAGTGCTTGTTTTAATCTGGACTAAAGCAGTGCTGTTATTTTAGTGCTTTTTTCTGGGGTGTGCCGGCACGGCGGGGGGGGGGGGGGGGGGGCGGGGGGGGGAGGGGCGGTGGGGTGGGAGGAGAGGGTGGGGGGGGTGAGTTCAGAGTAGGGATGATTAGGTTGATTAACAGGAAAGACTGGGAGGGCGAGGCTCACAGGGATACACAGTTGCTCCTTGGGATCTTTGGAAAGATGAAGCAGCTCTCTCTCTGTCTCTCTCTCTCTCTTTGGATTTGGAGACTGGAATTTGCCAGAAAATTAGTTTTTTTCTCTGCTGTTTAAAGATAGACCTTTCTTTGGAGACTGGTGTACGGGAATCAGAAGACAGGTATCTTTTTTGTATCTGTCCAGAGGGGTTAAAAGGCTGGAAATATAGCATCCACATGAGCTTGTTTTGTTGCACGTACTGATTCTGAAGAAGTATGTGTTGTCCATGAGAATATTACTTAAATTGGAACTATAGAGACAGCTAGTTGTTAAGAATTACACCTTGTCATGTTTATGTATTTCAAATGGTAAAAGTTATGTTAATTACTGTTGATATATTTTAACTGTTGTTAAATAAAGTTTGTTTTAATAAAAACTTTCCAATGGATTAACAGAATCAGACCTGGAGCAAAATACCTCATGCTTGCACTAATGCCAAAATGAAAATAGTTGGGATCCAAGCTAACTTCACAACATACCTTGGATTTCTGATCTGCTCCTTCTATGGGTACATGAAAGGGAAGAGAGTAACTAATGTGAATGTTGGACCCCTGAAAGATATTACTGGGGGGTTAAAAGTGTGGAACACAGGAATAGTGAAGACACTAAATCAATATTTTGCCTCAGTTTTCACAGTGGAGGACTCTAGTAACATCCCAATAATAACAGATAATAGAATGGAAGGAAGTTAGAACAATCATCATCAATAAGAAAAAGTGCTGAGCAAACTATAGGAATTGAAAACAGACAACTGATGGCCTACACCTTCAGGCATTGAAGGAAGTAGGGGCTAAGGTAATAGATCCATTGATTATCATGTTCCAAAATTCCCTGGGTTCAGGAAAGGTTCCAGTGGATTGGAAAAATGCTAATATGATGCCTTTATTCAGAAAGGGGAGGGAGGCAGAATGTAGGAAAATACAGACCAGTTAGTTTGACATTTGTTCTTGGCAAATTGTTCATATCCATTCTTAAGGAAATATTATATGGGACATTTGGAAAGTCAAAACACAATCCATTAGTGTCAGCATAGTTTTATGAATGGTAAATCATGTTTGATTAATTTGCTCGTGTTCTTCGAAGGTGCAACATGCAAACTGGATAACGAGGACTCCGTAAGAAGTCTAACAACACCAGATTAAAGTCCAACAGGTTTATTTGGTAGCAAAAGCCACTGGCGTTTGGAACAGGCTGTTCCTTCATCAGGTGGGTGGGAGTTCTGATCACAAACGGGGCAATATGCCAACATCTTCATGCACAGGTTTGAACAAGACTTCTTCACCACACAGGACCTTCAACCGATGCTATATACTCGATACATCGATGAAATTTTCTTCCTTTGGACTCATGGTGAACAAGCACTGAAATATCTAAATGATGACATCAACAAGTTCCATCCCACCATCAGACTCACCATGGACTACTCTCCGGAATAGGTTGCACTCTTGGACACACGCATCTCCATTAAGGACGGTCACCTCAGCACCTCACTGGACCGCAAGCCCACGGATAACCTCACGATGCTCCACTTCTCCAGCTTCCATCCTAAACACGTTAAAGAAGCCATCCCCTACGGACATGCCCTCTGTATACACAGGATCTGCTCGGATGAGGAGGATCGCAACAGACACCTCCAGATGCTGAAAGATGCCCTCATAAGAACAGGATATGGTGCTCGACTTAGCGATCGACAGTTCCAACGCACCACACGAAAATCCGCACTGACCTCCTCAGAAGACAAACACAGGACACGGTGGACAGTGTACCCTTCATCGTCCAGTACTTCCCTGGAGCGGAGAAGCTACAACATCTCCTCTGGAGCCTTCAACATGTCATTGATGAAGACGAACATCTCGTCAAGGCGATCCCCACACCCCCACGTCTTGCCTTCAAACAACTGCACAACCTCAAACAGACCATTGTCCGCAGCAATCTACCCAGCCTTCAGGAGAACAGTGACCACGGCACCACGCAACCCTGTCACAGCAACCTCTGCAAGACGTGCCTGATCATCGACATGGATGCCATCATCTCACGTGAGAACACCATCCACCAGGTACACGGTACATGCTCTTGCAACTCGGCCAATGTGGTCTCCCTGTTACGCTGCAGGAAAAGATGTCCCGAGGCATGATACATTGGGGAAACCATGCAGACGCTATGAGAAGGGATGAATGAATACCGTTCGACAGTCACCAGGCAAGACTGTTCTCTTCCTGTTGGGGAGCACTTCAGCGGTTACAGGCGTTCAGCCTCTGATCTCCAGGTAAGCGTTCTCCAAGGCGGCCTTCACGACACACGACAGCACAGAGTCGTTGAGCAGTGACTGATTACCAGGTTCCGCAAACATGGGGACGGCCTCAACTGGGATATTGGGTTCATGGCACACTGTCTGTCACCCCCACAACTTGCCTGGATGTGCAAAATCTCACTAGCTGCTCTGTCTGGAGACAATACACATCTCTTTAACCTGTGCTTAATGCTCCCTCCACTCACATTGTCTGTACCTTTAAGACTTGATTAGCTGTAAAGACTCACATTCCAATCATTATTCATGTAATTTGAGTTTGTGTCTCTGTATGCCCTGTTTGTGATCAGAACTCCCACTCACCTGACGAAGGAACAGCATGTTCCGAAAGCTAGTGGCTTTTGCTACCAAATAAACCTGTTGGACTTTAACCTGGTGTTGTTAGACTTCTTATTGTGTTTACCCCAGTCCAACGCCGGCATCTCCACACCATAACGAGGACTCCAACAGGTTAAGAAGTCTCACAACACCAGGTGAAAGTCCAACAGGTTTATTTGGTCACAAAAACCACTCACTTTCGGAGCGCTGCTCCTTCGTCAGGTAAGTGGGAGTTCTGTTCACAATCAGGGCATCTGAAGACATAAACTCAATTTACAAAATAATGGCTGGAATGCGAGTCTTTACAGGTAATCAAGACTTGATTGGGCATTAGTTGGGCATTGGGGAGAGTTACAGAACAAAGAGATTGAGAGGTACAGGTTTATAGCTCTTTGCAAATGGAGTCACAGGTGGACAGAGTGGCAAAGAAGGCATTCAGCATGCTTGGTTTCATTGGCCTAAACATCGAATACAGGAGTTGGGGTGTCTTGTTGAAGTTGTACAAGACATTGGTAAGGCCACACTTGGAGTACTGTGTACAGTTCTGTTCTGTTCTGTTCACCCGGCCAACAGAAGAGATTCACTAGGATGCTACCGGGACTTGATGGTTTGAGTTATAAGGAGAGGCTAAATAGACTGGGAAATTTTTCTCTGGAGCGTAGAAGGCTGAGGGGTGATCTTATAGAGGTCTATAAAATAACGAGGGACATAGATCAGCTAGAAAGGATTGGAGGCAGGTTGCTAGCGGAGTGCCGCAGGGATCAGTGCTTGCTCCTCTGCTCTTTGTGATTTTTATTAATGACTTAGAGGAGGGGGCTGAAGGGTGGATCAGTAAATTTGCTGATGACACCAAGATTGGTGGAGTAGTGGATGAGGTGGAGGGCTGTTGTAGGCTACAAAGAGACATAGATAGGATGCAAAGCTGGGCTGAAAAATGGCAAATGGAGTTTAACCCTGATAAATGTGAGGTGATTCATTTTGGTAGGACTAATTTAAATGTGGATTACAGGGTCAAAGGTAGGGTTCTGAAGACTGTGGAGGAACAGAGAGATCTTGGGTTCCATATCCACAGATCTCTAAAGGTTGCCACTCAAGTGGATAGAGCTGTGAAGAAGGCCTAGAGTGTGTGAGCTTTTATTAACAGGGGGTTGGAGTTTAAGAGCCGTGGGGTTATGCTGCAACTGTACAGGACCTTGGTGAGACCACATTTGGAATATTGTGTGCAGTTCTGGTCACCTCACTATAAGAAGGATGTGGAAGCGCTGGAAAGAGTGCAGAGGAGATTTACCAGGATGTTGCCTGGTTTGGAGGGTACGTCTTATGAGGAAAGGTTGAGGGAGCTAGGGCTGTTCTCTCTGGAGCGGAGGAGGCTGAGGGGAGACTTAATAGAGGTTTATAAAATGATGAAGGGGATTGATAGAGTGAACGTTCAAAGACTATTTCCTCGGGTGGATGGAGCTATTACAAGGGGGCATAACTATAGGGTTCATGGTGGGAGATATAGGATGGATATCAGAGGTAGGTTCTTTACGCAGAGAGTGGTTGGGGTGTGGAATGGACTGCCTGCAGTGATAGTGGAGTCAGACACTTTAGGAACATTTAAGCGGTTATTGGATAGGCACATGGAGCACACCAGGAGGATCGGGAGTGGGATAGCTTGATCTTGGTTTCAGATAAAGCTCGGCACAACATCCTGGGCCGAAGGGCCTGTTCTGTGCTGTACTGTTCTATGTTCTAGAAAGTCAATATCTTTTCCCAAAGGTAGGGGAATCTAAAACTAGAGGGCATAGGTTTAAGGTGACAGGGGAGAGATACAAAAGTGTCCAGAGGTGCAATTTTTTCACACAGAGGGTGGAACAAGCTGCCAGAGTTAGTAGTGGCGGCGGATACAATTTTGTCTTTTAAAAAGCATTTAGACAGTTACATGAGTATATTGAGCGATATAGGCCAAATGCGTGAAATTGGGATTAGTTTAGGGATTAAAAAAAAGGGCGGCATGGGCAAGTTGGGCAGAAGGGCCTGTTTCCATGCTGTAAACCTCGACGACTCTATGACTTTATAAGGGGTGGCAGATTTAAAACTGAGATGAGGTGAAATTTACAATTTTTAAATTAATTTTACGAACGCTAACTTCAAAACACCTTCCCCCTCAAAAAAATGAACCTTCATCGTGAAAAGATGGCTTCATTTTTTTAAATCCTAAACTTGCAATAAAGCATCACAATAACATTTTCACAACCCACCACATGTACAATCTGGAAATAAAATGCTCGTAACGTAAGACTCCAATGAAATAGTGTGGCATTCTTGTTCTTGAATCTTTCCAGAAATATCAAAGGATTGTGATCGACATACACAATCATCTCTGATGTATTGTTTGTAATATAAACATTAAAATGTTGTAAGACTATTACTAAACTAAATAACTCCTTTTCAATTGTGGAATATTTTGTCTGGTGGACATTGAGTTTTTTCAAAAAATAACCGATTGGCCTTTCAATTCCGCAATCATCACAATCTTCAACCTCTCTTTACAACAATCTGAGGTCCCTATTTGCTTCAAGAAGGTGACCATCATCCCAGTACCAAAGAAAAACTAAGCAGTGTGCCTTAATGACTATCGTCCGGTGGCTCTGACATCCATCATTATGAAGCGCTTTGAAAGGCACAAATCAATTCCAGCCTCCCAGACTGCCTGGATCCACTACAGTTCATCTACTGCCATAACAGGCCCACAGCAGATGCCACCTCCCTGGCCCTGCACTCAACTGATTATCCGAATCATTTTGGTATTCCTGTCAATGAGTCCTCAACATGGTCTTTAGGTCTGATGCCACCTTTCCAATTCTCCTTGGGATTCAGCATGGTATGCACTTGAGGTAAAGTGTCTGATGCCTGAACTATCTATGACCTCCTTAAATAATTTGGCGGTAAAATTGGACCTTGGTCTGATTGAACCTCCCTGGATAATCCATAACGGATGAAGAAAGCGAGCAATTGCCTCTGCAAATACTGGTTCCCATTTTTGGTTTTAGTGAGGGGATCTGCACAATCAATTATAACCCATGTTAAAGGTTCTTCAAATGCAGGAATTGGCATCAAGAGCGCTGGTTTTAACACTGCCTTTTGAGCTGTGATCTGTGCTGTCTCTCGGCAGGTGGTCTTCTGGCAGTTTGGAGCTGGGAGTTGGTTTTATACCCTGATGACATACCAAAATTCACACAATAGGATTGGTTTGCCGGTTATCAAAACATCAGATTCAAAATCTGATAGGCTGCCGCTATTTAAATGCATATTTCAAATTGACTGGTTAAAATTCAGAAATATGTTCGAATTCAAATGCCTAAAGCCTGTTGCCACAGCAACCCTGTTGCTTTTGCCTCTGATACGTTGTTTTAGTCTGCATTGGATACACCTGCAGATTTCCAGCACAAAAAAAACAAAACCACCTTTAAAAAAGATAATTTTACAACTCGTAGAATGTCTATCCAAAGAGCTTCTAAAGGTATGTTAGGAGCAAAAGGATAGTGAGGGATAAAATTGGTCCTCTTGAAGACCAGAGTGGTAGACTGTGTATGGAACCAAAAGAGATGGGGGAGATACTAAATGGTTTTTTTGCATCCGTATTTACTCAGGAAACGGGCATGGAGTCTACGGAAATAGGGCAAACTGGTAGGGAGGCCATGGAACCTTTACAGATTAAAGGAGAGGAGGTGCTCGCTGTCTTGAGGCAAATCAGAGTGGATAAATCCGCAGGACCAGACAGGGTATTCCCACGGACCTTGAGGGAAGCTAGTGTTGAACTTGCAGGGGCCCTGGCAGACATATTTAAAATGTCAGTATTCACGGGGGAGGTGCCGGATGATTGGAGGGTGGCTCATGTTGTTCCGTTGTTTAAAAAAGGTTCCAAAAGAAATCCAGGAAATTATCGGCCAGTAGGTTTGACGTCGGTGGTGGGCAAGTTATTGGAAGGTGTGATACGGGATAGGATCTACAAATATTTGGATAGACAGGGACTTATTAGGGAGAGTCAACATGGCTTTGTGCGTGGTAGGTCATGTTTGACCAATCTATTAGTGTTTTTCGAGGAGGTTACCAGGAAAGTGGATGAAGGGAAGGCGGTGGATGTTGTCTACCTGGATTTCAGCAAGGCCTTTGACAAGGTCCCTCATGGGAGGTTAGTTAGGAAGGTTCAGTCGCTAGGTATACATGGGGAGGTAGTAAATTGGATAAGACACTGGCTCAATGGAAGAAGCCAGAGAGTGGTTGTGGAGGATTGCTTCTCTGAGTGGAGGCCTGTGACTAGTGGTGTGCCGCAGGGATCGGTGTTGGGTCCATTGTTGTTTGTCAATTATATCAATGATCTGGATGATAATGTGGTAAATTGGATCAGCAAGTTTGCTGATGATACAAAGATTGGAGGTGTAGTGGACAGTGAGGAAGGTTTTCAAAGCTTGCAGAGGGTTTTGGACCAACTCGAACAATGGGCTGAAAAATGGCAAATGGAATTTAACGCAGACAAGTGTGAGATATTGCACTTTGGAAGGACAAACCAAAGAAGAATGTACAGGGTAAATGGTAGGACTCTGAAGAGTGCAGTTGAACAGAGGGATCTGGAAATACAGGTACAGAATTCCCTAAAAGTGACGTCACAGGTGGATAGGGTCGTAAAGAGTGCCTTTGGTACATTGGCCTTTATAAATCGGAGTATCGAGTGTAAATGTTGGAGTGTTATGGTAAGGTTATATAAGGCATTGGTGAGGCCGAATTTGGAGTATTGTGTACAGTTTTGGTCACCGAGTTACAGGAAGGATGTAAATAAGATTGAAAGAGTGCAGAGAAGGTTCACAAGGATGTTGCCGGGACTTGAGAAGCTGAGTTACAGAGAGAGATTGAATAGATCAGGACTTTATTCCCTGGAGCGTAGAAGATTAAGGGGAGATTTGATAGAGGTGTATAAGATTTTGATGGGTATAGATAGAGTGAATGCAAGCAGGCTTTTTCCGCTGAGGCTCGGGGAGAAATAAACCAGAGGGCATGGGTTAAGGGTGAAAGGAGAAAAGTTTAAAGGGAATATTCGGGGGGTGCTTCTTCACGCAGAGAGTGGTGGGAGTGTGGAATGAGCTGCCAGATAAAGTGGTAAATTTTAACATTTACGAAAAACTTGGACGGGTTCATGGATGAGAGGGGTGTGGAGGGATATGGTCCAAGTGCAGGTCAGTGGGACCAGGCATAAAATGGTTCGGCACAGACAAGAAGGGCCAAAAGGCCTGTTTCTGAGCTGTAATTTTCTATGGTTCTATGGTCTACAATTTTTAAAATAATTTTACAAACAATAACTTCACAACATTTGAAACACCATACCATACAAGACTATGGACCAAGTGTTGCAAAATGGGATTAGAATAGATAGGTGCATGATGATTGGTGTAGACATGGTGGGCCAATGGCCTATAAAACCGTATGCCTATGACTCTTGGAGATAAAGTGGTTCAGAAGGCATGTATGATACTTGCCTTTATTATCTGAGGCATATAATAGAGCATGGAGATTATGATGGAGCAGTATGAAATGTTCATTCAGCAACAGCTAGCGTACTGTGTGCAACTCTACTTGCCTCACTGTAGGTAGGATGTGATTTCTCCAGAAAGGGTGCAGAGGCGATTCACCAGGGTTTTGCCTGGGCTGGAGCCTTTCAGCTATGAAGAGAGGCTGGTTAGGCGAGGGTTGTTTTCCTTAAAGCAGAGAAGAATGAGGGGGCACCTGATTGAGGTGTACAAAATTATGAGGGGCATATCTCAGGTAGATAGGAAGGAACTTTTCCCCTTAGTAGAGTGGGCAGTAACGAGGGGGCATGGATTTAAGGTAAGGAGCAAGAGTTTTGCAGCGGATTTAAAGAGAATTTTTGTCACCCAGATGGTGGTGGGACTTGTAACTTACTGCCTGACAGTTTAGAAGAGGAGGGAACTCTCACAACATGTCAGAAGCATTTTGATGAGCACTTGAAGCACCATACGATACAAAGCTATGGACCAAGTACTGGAACATAGGATTGAAGTAAACTAGTGTTGGATAGGTTGCACAGATACAATTGGCTGAAGGGCATTTTTCTGTGCTGTAAACCTCTATGACTATGACTCTATCACTAAAAGACAGACAAGGGAATAGTGATTAACCAGTAGAATGGACAGACAAGAGGATAAAGATAGATGAGTGGAATGGACAGACAGGATGGAGATAGAATAGTAGAATGGGCAGACAAGAGAACAGAATCATCGAATCATAGAATCCTACAGTGCAAAAGGAGGCCATTCGGCCTATCGAGTCTGCACTGACCACAATCCCACCCAGGCCCTATCCCCATAACCCCATGCATTCACCTGAACTAGTCCCCTGACACTAAGGGGCAATTTAGCATGGCCAATGCACCTAACCCACACATCTTTGGACTGTGGGAGGAAACCAGAGCACCTGGAGGAAACCTATGCAGGCACGGGGAGAATGTGCAAACTCCAGACAGACAGTGACCCAAGGCTGGGATCGAGCCCAGGTTCCTGGTGCTGTGAGATATGGGATGGACAGACAAGAGGCTGACACAATTTAATAGAGATGTGCGAGGTGATGTATTTTGACTGAAGGGATAAGGAGAGACAAGAGACAGAACCACACCTTTCTAAGTGGTGCAGAGGGAGATGGAGGTGCATATAGATGGATCTTTAAATGTGGCAGAATATGTTGAGAATGTGATTAGCAAAGCATATTGGGTTTGAGTTTCATATTTAGAGATATTGAATATAAAAGCAGGTAGTACATGGTGCACCGGTATACAGCAGTAGTTAGGCTACAAATAATTTTTTTTTCCAGTTCTGGTTACCACACTTTAGGAAGGATGTGAGGGTCCTAGAGAAGATGCGGAGAATATTGACTAAAATAGTTTCAGGGATGATGGATTTGAGTTACAAGATTAGATTGGAGAAGCTGTTTCTGAAGGAAAGTGAATTGAGGGGAAATTTGATTGATGTCTACAATATTATGACAGGTTTATAAAGATAGACAAAGAAAAATGATCTCATTATCTGGAACACCAGCCATGCAAGCTCTGCTGGATTCATTCCATTAATTCAACAAACCTGCTGCTCTGGTCGTGTTCTGCTGGATGTTATAATTATGGAAATGTGGAGGCAGCAGCAAGGGAAACACCTTTTCCCAACGATATCACCAGAAATCAGAAGCAATCACTGGATGTGTGTGTGTGATGATAAAAGCAACAAACACTCTGAGATTAGATATGGAACATCTCTACACCAGCATTCTGATCCTGATTCTGAGGAACTGCACCAAAGATGATGAAAGGACTCTTCTGGTGCTTGTAGTTCTGCTGTTGATTCAGTCCAGCCATACCAGCGGGAAAGGTAATGTTCTATAGTACAGATCCATAAATTTTGCAATTTCTCATCAGCCAATGTTCAGATAGTTTAATGTGTAAACTGTTATCAATGTCCTGGTTTCATTTGTTGAGAGAAGGTGATTGTGAGATGAGAAGAATGATTAAAGAATTTAATGTAAACCAGTTCCACAGGTAAATCCCACAATGTTTTTTTTTAAAAATCCCGACAGTGCAGAAGGAGGCCATCGAGTCCGCACCGACCACAATCCCACCCAGCCCCTATCCCCATAACCCTACTTATTTACCCTACTAACCCCTGACACTATGGGGCAATTTAGCATGGCCAATCAACCTAACCCGCACATCTTTGGACTGTGGGAGGAAACCGGAGCACCCGGAGGAAACCCATACAGACACAGGGAGAATGTGCAAACTCCGCACAGACAGTGACCCAGGCCGGGAATCAAACCCGGGTCCCCAGCGCTGTGAGGCAGCAGTGGTAATCACTCTGCCACTATGCCACCCCCTGTGTCACCGTGCCGCCCCCAGTTTAGTCACTATCTGAATGGGTCGAGGGATTGGGAGCTGATCCAAACAGACCGACAATGAAAATACAAATTACAGGGTGGGCCTGATTTGTTGGATCTTAATGTGGAGATGCCGGCGTTAGACTGGGGTGAACACAGTAAGAGTTTTAACAACACCAGGTTAAAGTCCAACAGGTTTATTTGGTAGCAAATACCATTAGCTTTCGGAGCACTGCTCCTTCATCAGATGGAGTGGAAATGTGCTCTCAAACAGGGCACAGAGACACAAAATCAAGTTACAGAATACTGATCAGAATGCGAATCCCTACAACCAACCAGATCTTAAAGATACAGACAGTGTGGGTGGAGGGAGCATTCAGCACAGGTTAAAGAAATATGTATTGTCTCCAGACAGGATAGCTCGCAAGTCCAGGAGGCAAGCTGTGGGGGGTTACTGATAATGTGACATAAATCCAACATCCCGGTTCAGGCCGTCCTCATGTGTGCGGAACTTGGCTATCAGTTTCTGCTCAGCGACTCTGCGCTGTCGTGTGTCATGAAGGCCACCTTGGAGAATGCTTACCTGAAGATCAGAGGCTGAATGCCCGTGAGTGCTGATAACAGTCACGGGCATTCAGCCTCTGATCTTCAGGTAAGCGTTCTCCAAGGCAGCCTTCACGACACACGACAGCGCAGAGTCGCTGAGCAGAAACTGATAGCCAAGTTCCGCACACATGAGGACGGCCTAAACCGGGATGTTGGATTTATATCACATTATCAGTAACGCCCACAGCTTGCCTCCTGGACTTGTGAGCTATCCTGTCTGGAGACAACACACACCTCTTTAACCTGTGCTGAATGCTCCCTCCACCCACATTGTCTGTATCTTTAAGATCTGGTTGGCTGTAGGGATTCGCATTCTAATCAGTATTCTGTAACTTGATTTTGTGTCTCTGTGCCCTGTTTGAGAGCACATTTCCACTCCATCTGACGAAGGAGCAGCGCTCCGAAAGCTAATGGTTTATTTGCTACCAAATAAACCTGTTGGACTTTAACCTGGTGTTGTTAAAACACTTGTTGGATCTTAGTCAGAGCATTGGTACAGATGGGAGACTGTGTAAGTGGCTTCAGTACCCTGGTATTACAGGGACGATTCACAGTTCCTGCTCCTGATCACTGCTACCTGCTGGTGAGTGTGAGAATGTGGACTGTGTGTGAGGACAGAATCAGGAGCCCTTCAAGATCTGTCCCTTTCCCTCCACACTCACTGTCTGGTCTCGCAGGCAAAAGAATAGGGAATTGTGAGTGAAACTGGAGGTGTCTGTCGAACCAATCCCCAGACAGACATCAAATTTTCATTGTTTGACAGGAGTGCTGCATGTTTTGGGTTGATGCCTTGTTGCAAATCACACAACCCATCACTGTGGAACTGCTGCAATGTTGTCGATTCATGTTTGAGATGAAAAATTAAATGGACACGTTGTCCATAGGGCCAAAAGATGTAGGAGCAGAATGCGGCCATCCGTCCGATCGAGTCTGCTCTGCCTTTCAATGAGATCATGACTGATCTGATATAATCATTTGGATCTCCACTTTCCCACTATTTCCCCATGTTGGGGTTTTTTCAGAGGCTAAGCACTGAGCTCAACTTTAGCTAAGACAAAGACTCACGACGACAGATCCTGGTGAAAGACGTTTCTTTATTGACCAACTTACACTGGGAGAGAAGGTTTGGGTGATCCAACACTTCTCTGAAGTTGTATCACAGCGTCAATATAATTATACAATTTCCAAAAGTCATTTTACACTCCCATTGTCTCATCCCAGTTGGAAATGAACCAATCATCATTGCTACAAGTAAATCATTGTGAGTAAATGTCACATACTTTGGCCAATTACAGCTATCCTCTGACAGCATGAGAGCAGTGGTTACGAGTGATTTCTGACTGTTTTTTCCATGGCCACCTGTTAAGGTTCCATCCCATCTTATCTAGTTGGAGGCTTGGTCTATTCATTAAGCTGTCTGAGTTCTGTCCTTGGCTTGTGAATTTTTTATTCATAAGCACTGTCTAGAGTCCATGCCGATAAGAGCTACGCTTCTGTGAGTTCATTGTTATAAAGGACATAGTTCAGTTTACTAGACTATTTTCCCATGATGCCTGAGAACTCTGTGCCATTAGCCAAGTTGTATGTCCTTTCAATAACACACTTTTCAGAAATACATGTTTAAATTATCTAACAGTGGTTATATGTATTTCTATGCAGACAGTACCTCTGTAAAATATAGGTAAAAGACAGTCTGTGATTCTTATCCAAAGTTAATCCACTCTGTTTTATAGTCTTTACGGGTTTTTTTAACCCCAGGGTATTTTGAATCTCTCTATCACCCCATGACCTTGGATTCCTCACTGATTAAAGATCTGTCTTTCTCAGCCTTCAACATAGTTAATAATCCAGCCTCTACAGCTCTCTGCGGTAAAATATTGCACAGATTCACTACCCTCTGAGGGAAGAAATTCCTCCTTATCTTGTCTAAAATGGGTGATACCTTACTCTGAGAGTATGGCCTCTGGTCCTAGAATCTCTCACAGGAAGAAACATCCTCTCAGCATCTAGTCTTATATGTCTCAATAAGGTTGCCTCTTGTTCTTCTAAATTCTAATGAATACAGAACCAATCTCTCACCTGTTCCTGGGACAGGGAATATCTGGGTTATTCTGTGAGAAACTGAGAGTTCCCTCATTGCCCTGACCAACATCACTGTCTCCAACAAGATGACAAGAAACTCGTCCCATCTGTCAAACCTCATTCGCTGTTTGTGGTCCTGTCCCATGAGCAGATTGTCGGACAAAAGTTTGTCACGTAAAGGGTGGGAATTACAACCTTGCTCCAACGAGATTGGAAACTCCCACTCGAGGTCAACGGACATTTCTGTTGTCCGCCCCTTGTCCGCTCCGATTCCATGGCGGGTGAGGTGGTAGAATTCCGGCAGTAGACTTTAGGTGAGACTGAGAACAGTACCGCCAATGCAATGATGTAAGAGGTCACATGACCACACCAGAGTTCAGTGGATGAAGCCATGTGTAGAAGCAAGCAAAGGGACAGCTCCTAGCTTGGACTTTTATTCTATATTCATACATAGTTTTTCTAGTTAATAAAGAATTACAGTTAACAATTTAAGATTACAAAGATGTCATTAAGACCATCTCAACTGCACCAACCCGCTACAATATTCTCAATTCTTCCCTGGTTTGCTCCAGCTCCCAATTCTCTCATTAGGTAAGAGTTAAGGTTGATGTTTGTCTGAAGACAGACACAGTAACAGCGACAAAATCAGCTTCATGTTTTCTCAATGTTCTCTCTTCCTCAATATCTCACTGAATTCATTCTTCACTCTGAACTTCAGGTTTCTATTACAGTTTCCATCTGTCTGAGTACATGTGCAGAACTCTGGGAGGAACTTGCAAATCCCTGTAAAGATCCTGACATGACAATAGCTTATCCATAGAACCATAGAATCCTACAGTGCAGAAGGAGGCCATTTGACCCACCAGGTCTGCACAGACCACAAACCCATCCAGACCCTATCCCATAACCCCATGCATTTACCCTAGCTAGTTCCCCTGACACTAACGGGCAATTTAGCACGTTCAATTAACCTAACATGCACATCTGTGGAGTGTGGGAGGAAACCGGAGCACCCAGAGGAATCCTGTGTAGACATGGTGAAAATGTGCAAACTCCACAAAGTCAGTGACCCGATGCTGGAATTGAACCCGGGTCCCTGGTGCTGTGAGGCAGCAATGCTAACCACTCTGCCACCGTGCCACACATGTGTCCTTGCGTCAGTCCAAGGAAACCAAAGTGTTGCATGGTGCAGTGAAAGATCCAATGAGGGATCCCCAGCATCCCAAGCTTTCCAGAGTCCCACTGAATGAAAACTTAATTCCTGGAAAACAGGCACTTTATTTGGTGAGAGCCCAAAATTCAGTTTCAATAAATTGGGATTAACAGTGAGTTCCTGTTGTATGGTCCATTTTGAGGAGCATGTGTAAATGGGAACTGGTGCCTCAGAGCTCTGTAACTGAAGCTGTGGTGCCACATTGCAAATGGATCACATACATTTGAATAGTTTTAAGTGTTGTCATTGTTCTGTTGAATGTATTTCCCTAAGGTCATCATTTCGACCTAATATTGGAAGACAATTCAGAGGAAAATATGTAACCAATGTTTTGAAATGATGAGAATATAACTATAAAAGTCTCAACAAAGGAATGAAACCGGACAGACCACCTGGCATCCACTTAGGCACCGGAAAAGACAATGGCAAAACAAACAGCCCTGTCGACCCTGCAAAGTTCTCCTTCCTAACATCTGAGGGCTAGTGCCAAAATTGGGAGAGCTGCCTCACAGACTGATCAAGCAACATCCTGACATAGTCATTCTCACCTTACAGATAGCACTCCAGACACCACTATTACCATCCCTGGATATGTCCTGTTCCATCAGATGGACATTCCCAGCAGAGGTTGTGGCACAGAGGTATGCAGTCAGGGGGGAATTGACCTGGGAGCCCGCAATATCGACTCTGGACCCCATGAAATTTTATGGCTTCAGGTTAAACATGGGCAAGGAAACCTCTTACTGATTACCACATTCTGTCCTCCTTCGGCTGATGAATCAGTACTCCTCCATGTTGAGCAACACTTGAAAGAAGCACTGAGGTGGCCAGGGTGCAAAATGTACTCTGGTTGTGGGATTTTAATGTCCAACACCAAGAGTGACTGGATACAGCACTACTGATCGAGCTGGTCAGATCCTAAAGTATATAACTTCCAGACTGGGTCTAGGCAGGTGGTGAGGGAACCAACAAGAGGGAAAATCATACTTGACCTCATCCTTTCCAATCTACTGGCTGCAGATGCATCTGTCCATGACAATATTGGTCAGAGTGACCACCACTCACTTCTTGTGGAGACAAAGTCCCACCTTCACATTGAGAATATCCTCCATTGTGTTGTGTCGCACTATCACCGTACTAAATGGGACAGACTTCGAACAGATCTAGCAACTCAAGACTGAGCATCCATGAGGCGCTGTGGGCCATTAACAGCAGCAGAACAGTATTCCAAACCAATCTGCAATCTCATGGCCCGGCACTCAACCATTACAATCAAGCCAGGGATCGACCCTGGTTTAATGGTGAGTGTAGTAGGACCAGGCATACCTAAAACTGAGGTGTCAACCTGGTGAAGCCACCAAACAGGACTACTTGCATGCTAAGCAGCATAAACAGCAAGTGATGGACAGAGCGAAGTGATCGCACAACATACAGATCAGATCTAAACTCTGCAGTCCTGCCACATCCAGTCATGAATGGTGGTGGACAATTAAACAACTCACTGGAGCAGGAAGCTCCACAAATATTCCCATCCTCAATGATGGAGGAGCACAGCATATCAGTGCAATAGATCAGTCAGAAGCGTCGAGTGGATGATCTATCTGAGCCTCCTCCAGTGGCCCCAGCATCACACATGTCAGTCTCCAGCCAATTTGATTCACTCCATGTAATACCAAGAAACGGTTAGAGCAAAGGGAATGAGCCTTGATAATGTTCCGGCTGAGGCCTAGTGCTCCAGAACTTGCTGCTCCCCTAGCCAAACTCCGCCAGTTCAGTTACAAAACTGGCATCTACCCGGCAATGTGGAAAATTGCCCAGGCATCTTCTGTACACAAAAAGCAGGACAAATCCAACCCAACCAATACTGCCCCATCTGTCTACTCTCGATCATCAGTAAAGTGATCACAGTGTGATAACATTGTTATCAAGCAGCACTTGCTCAACAACAACTTGCTCAGTGATGCCCAGTTTGGGTTTTGCCAGGGTCACTCACCTCCTGACTTCATATACCCCTGGTTCAATCATGGACAAAAGAGCTGAATTCCAGAGGTGAGATGAGAGTGGCAGCCCTTGACATCAAGGCCGGATTCGATAGAGTGTGGCATGAAGGAGCCATAGCGAAACTGGAATCAATGGATATCAGGGGGCAAACTCTCCACTGGTTGACTCCAGGAAGATGGTTGTGGCTGTGGAGGGTCAGTCACCTCAGCTACAGGATATCTCTGCAGTAGTCCCTCAGGGGAGTGTCCTCGGCCCAAACATCTTCAGCTGCTTCATCCTTGATCTTCCCTCTGTGTTGTGGAGATGCTGGTGTTGGACTGAGCACAGTAAGAAATCTCACAACACCAGGTTAAAGTCCAACAGGCCCTTCCCTCTGTCATAAGGTTAGAAGTGGGAATGTTCACTGATGATTGCACAATGTTCAGCAAGATTCACAACTCCTCAGATAGTGAAGCAGTCCATGTTCAAATGCAACAAGACCTGGACAATATCCAGCCGTGTGATAAATAACATTGGGGCCATTCAAATCCAGGCAATTACCAAAGAGATACTTTAACCACCACCCCTTGACATTCAATGGTATTACCATCACTGAATCAACCCCCCCACATTCAACATCTTTGGGCTAACCCTTGCGGAAACTGAACTGGACTTGCCACATAAACACAATGGCTACAAGAGCAGGCCAGAGGTTCGGAACACTGCGGTGAGTAGATCACCTCCTGACTCCCCAAAGCCTGTCATAGAGTCTTAGAGGTTTACAGTATGGAAAACAGGCTCTCGGCCCACCATCACATTGAGCTCCTTTGAGTACTTTGGGAAATCACAAGCAGATTCTGCTGAGGGTGAGTCAGAGGTTATGAGATAAATGTGCTAATATTTCAAGAGTGAAAGTGGAATCAGTGTGGAAAATTCAAGGGTAAAAACCTCAAAGTGAAAATAAGAGAAATGCTTCAGGTTTCAAAGAGTTCAACATGTGAAAAGTATTGAGAAAATTGCAAAGGATGAAAGAAGGGGAAACGTCAATGCCAAAATGTTTCGAAATTCCATAGTCTAAAAATGTGGTAAAAGTTTGACAGCGATTCAGGATGAATAATCTAATCCAAACTCTGAAAACATGAAGAATACAAAAATAGTTCAGAAATTGAAAAATGTGAGGAAAACAAGGGAAAAACTCTTCAGGGTGAGAATGTTAACCAACATTAGAGTAACATCAGTTTAAATGGAAAAGCATGTGGAAAATGCAAAAATTGAAAATGTGAGAACAAGGTAAATACAGGTGAGAAAACTGTTTGCAAATTTAAAGAGTCGAAATATGAAATGAAAATTGAGAAGGAAGTGAGAATAATTAGAAAATTAAAAATGAACAATGATTTTAATGAATTCCGATAATATGTGAAAAGTGTGTGATAATGTGAGAAAACTGGCAGAATAATCTAAAGAATGATAATGAGGATGAATAGGAAAATCCAAAGAATAAAACATGTGAGAATGTACAGTGAAATTCTAACATTGCGATTGTCAGAATAATGTGTAATAATCACACAGACTGAAAATGAAACAGTAGATACATTTACAACTGGGAGCAACGCACATGAAGGCACAATGGGTAGAAATGCTGCCTCACCATGCCAGTGACCCGTGTTCGGATTCCAGCCTCGGCTGACTGTGTGGAGTTCAAAGGTTTTCAACTGCCTGCGCGTTTCTTCCAGGTAAAATTGTGACAGAAACATGGAAATTGTGAAGCGTGAAATATCTGTGTAGAATGCATGTGGAATTCACAGGGTGTAACTTATCAGTAAAGTTAAAGAATATTTGGAGTGACAATGTGAGTATATTTCAAAAACTGAAATATGCTTAAAATGTGAGTAAAACAGAGAGAATGACAAGTGTGAGAATTGTTTGGGAAAACGTGTTAAAAATTGAGAAAATGTTTGAATTTGTTATGAAAGCAGATGTTAAAGCTGAACATATCAGAATAAACAAAGAGTGAAAATTGGAATAAACTGCGGAATAACCACGAAGAAAATATTTTTAAATTGTCCATGTAAAATGTTCAACTTTTCAACGTGGGGCAAGTGAGTCTTATTCCAGTCGAATAATTTTGAGGAAAATAAAAGAATAATTCAAAGAAAAAACATGGTAAAACATGGGAATAAGTTAGAACTAAAAACGCTCAAATGTTTTGAAGAAATTAGCAAAAATGTGTGAAAGTTGAGTGAAAATGACAAAGATTGAAACGTGAGGAGAACGTGAGAACAACATCAGGAAAAATCAAGATGGGAAAATGTGGAGAATTGTGTAAGAACTGCAAATTCATGAGAAGAATTAGGGGAGAAAATGTGAAAAATGAAAGAGCAAAAAATCTAAGCAGAACGTGAGAAAAATTGCAGTCCCATAATCCGGTGTAACAGCACTTCAACAGCATTTCATTACTTAACAGAAATAAGAGTCACTCGGAGAACTTAGAATGATTCGAATTGTTATTATTTTTATTTAACTTCATGATGAAGTAACTTATTTCTTAGAAACAGTAGATATATTCACAACCTGAGCAACGCACATGAAGGCACAAACGATAACACTGCTGCCTCACCGTGCCAGTGACACACGGTCGATTCCGGCCTTGGCTGACTGTGTGGAGTTCACAGGTTTCCATGTGCCTGGGCGGGTTTCTTCCAGGTGTTCCGGTTTCCTTTTGCTGTCCAAAGATGTGCAGGTGAAGAGGATTGGCCATGTCAAATGCATGAGGTTTCCCGGATAGGGCAGAGGTGTAGGCCTGGGTAAGATGCTCTTTCTACAATTCTATTTTTAAATCCTCCTTTTCACTGTTGCTGGCTGTGCTTGAAGTTGATAGGGCTCTGAAACTCACTCTCTAAACTTTTCTACCTACTTGTTTTTTTTTTCATTTGAGCACAACTTAAAAACTGCTTCTTTACCCATGTAAACACTATGTGAACACAAATCTGTTTCTCCCCTCTGTTACTCCAGTAATTTCAGGAACAAATGTTTCGTAAGTACTCCTCTCTGGGATTGAAAATCATTCCACTGTCCATTCACTGAATCAGCTTCCTTTCCTCTGGTTTTACGAATCGGTTCTGGTAGCTTGACCAGTTGCTCTGGGTTTAATTCTACTCTTCTGACAATTTATGGAGCAAATACATATATGATAGCCCCCGTGTCCTCAATCTATTCGCCAAATATTGAAACACACAGTTTTGCATTGTCCTTCAATAGTCACCTTCATCTTCCCACAATCGCTATACAACTACCCACCAATATACAGTTCATCTTCTGGCAAATGCATGCTAATCTTCTCCTCACAACAATTACTTTGTCTATCCAATTCGTTGCCCATTCAACAACTAACCATTCTAAACACTCGCTTATTCTCAGATCAGCCAACATATTTAAGGTCATTATCCATTTGCCGTTCAGTCTCGAAACATCAACATTACCATTTCCATGGAAAAATCTCCACCTTTTCCACTTTTAAACATCATCATTTCTATAATCCAACTTTCCTCTTCTACAGTATGGATGGAATTTTGTTGGGCTATATCCGCTAGATTCTATTCCATTTATAAATATCTGACCTGTGACCCTCCGCCCTGCACCAACACCTGGCCGCCGGCCTGGATCCTCCTTCAACATCACTCTGCAGTGCACCAACGAATTTCCAGACATTATCTTAGTGTGCCTCTCAACTATCTCTCTTATCCATCTAAAACGGCATGTTTAACGACTCACTCCATGGACGTTCCACTTCGTGTGGGGCAGCCTTCATGCAAACAGAGATGGGTTATAGACGGTCCAAGAGGGAGGATGGACAGGGGATAGAGAAGGGGAGAGCTCAGACCAAAGGATTGAGATGTGTTTACTTTAATGCCAGGAGTATAGTGAATAAAGGGGATGAGCTCAGAGTGTGGATCGATGCCTGGAAGTGTGATGTGGTGGCCATTACGGAGACTTGGATGTCTCAGGGACAGGACTGGATACTCCAGGTGCCGGGATTCAGATGTTTCAGGAAGGACAGGGAGGGAGGCAAGAGAGGGGGTGGAGTGGCACTGCTGATCAGGAATAGTGTGACAGCTGTAGAGAAGGTGTATGCTGTGGAGGGATTGTCCACCGAGTCTCTGTGGTTGAAAGTTCAGAGTGGGAAGGGGTCGATCACTTTGCTGGGAGTTTTCTATAGGCCGCCCAATAGCGACAGGGAGGTGGAGGAGCAGATAGGGAAACAGATCCTGGAGAGTTGCAATAATAGCAGAGTTGTTGTGATGGGAGACTTTAATTTCCCAAACATAGATTGGAATATCCCTAGGATAAGGGGATTGGATGTGGAAGAGTTCATTAGGTGTGTTCAGGAGGGTTTCATGACACAGCATGTGGACAGGCCTACAAGAGGAGAGGCTGTACTTGATCTGATACTGACTAATGAGCCTGGACAGGTGTCAGATATCGGTGGGAGAGCATTTTGCGGATAGCGATCATAACTCTATCTCCTTTATGCTTGTATTGGAAAAAGAGAGGATCAGGCAAACTAGGAAAGCATTTATATGGAGTAAGGGGAAATATGAAGACATAAGGCAGCAAATTAGAGGAGTAAATTGGAAGGAGGTATTCTCGGGGAAATCAACTGAAGAGAGGTGGCAATTTTTCAAGGAATGCCTGTCCAGGGTTCTACAGGAAAATGTTCCGAGAAGACAAATGGCAAATGGAATTTAACGCAGACAAGTGTGAGATATTGCACTTTGGAAGGACAAATCAAAGTAGAACTTACAGGGTAAATGGTAGGACTCTGAAGAGTGCAGTTGAACAGAGGGATCTGGGAATACAGGTACAGAATTCCCTAAAAGTGACGTCACAGGTGGATAGGGTCGTAAAGAGTGCCTTTGGTACATTGGCCTTTATAAATCGGAGTATCGAGTATAAATGTTGGAGTGTTATGGTAAGGTTATATAAGGCATTGGTGAGGCCGAATTTGGAGTATTGTATACAGTTTTGGTCACCAAGTTACAGGAAGGATGTAAATAAGATTGAAAGAGTGCAGAGAAGGTTCACAAGGATGTTGCCGGGGCTTGAGAAGCTGAGTTACAGAGAGAGATTGAATAGGTTGGGACTTTATTCCCTGGAGCGTAGAAGATTGAGGGGAGATTTGATAGAGGTGTATAAGATTTTGATGGGTATAGCTAGAGTGAATGCAAGCAGGCTTTTTCCGCTGTGGCTAGGGGAGAAAAAAACCAGAGGGCATGGGATAAGGGTGAAAGGAGAAAAGTTTAAAGGGAATATTAGGGGGGTGCTTCTTCACGCAGAGATTGGTGGGAGTGTGGAATGAGCTGCCGGATAAAGTGGTAAATGCGGGGTCACTTTTAACATTTAAGAAAAACTTGGACGGGTTCATGGATGAGAGGGGTGTGGAGGGATATGGTCCAAGTGCAGGTCAGTGGGACTAGGCATAAAATGGTTCGGCACAGACAAGAAGGGCCAAAAGGCCTGTTTCTGAGCTGTAATTTTCTATGGTTCTATGGTGCTAAGACAGGGAGGAGTTGGTAGGTTAAAGGAACCGTGGTGCTCGAAAGCTGTGCGGGACCTAGTTGAGAAGAAAAGGAAAGCGTACAAAAGGTTCAGAGAGCTTGGCGAAGATAGGGATCTAGATGAGTATACGGCTTGTAGGAAGGGACCAAAGAAGGAAATTAGGAGAGCCAGAAGGGGTCACGAGAAGGCCTTGGCAAGTAGAATAAAGGAAAACCCTAAGGCGTTCTATAAATATGTGAAGAGTAAGGGCGGCACGGTTGCACAGTGGTTAGCACTGCTGCTTCACAGCTCCAGGGTCCCAGGTTCGATTCCCGGCTCGGGTCACTGTCTGTGTGGAGTTTGCACATTCTCCTCGTGTCTGCGTGGGTTTCCTCCGGGTGCTCCGGTTTCCTCCCACAGTCCAAAGATGTGCGGGTTAGGTTGATTGACCAGGTTAAAAAAAATTGCCCCTGAGAGTCCTGGGATGCGTAGGTTAGAGGGATTAGTGGGTAAAATATGTGGGGGTAGGGCCTGGGTGGGATTGTGGTCGGTGCAGACTCGATGGGCCGAATGGCCTCCTTCTGCACTGTAGGGTTTCTATGATTTCTATGAGTAAAAGGATGAGACATGAAGGAATAGGGCCTACAAAAGGTGAAGGCGGGAAAGTCAGTACTGAACCAGTAGAAATAGCAGAGGTGCTTAATGAGTATTTTGCCTCGGTTTTTACAGAGGAGAAGGACATGGGTGGATGTACTGTGGGCTTGCGGTGGACTGAAAAGATTGAGTATGTGGACTTTAACAAAGAGGTTGTGCTGGAATCTTTGAATGGCATCAAGATAGATAAGTCGCCAGGTCCGGATGGGATGTACCCCTGGTTACTGTGGGAGGCGAGGGAAGAGATTGCAGAGCTTCTGGCAATGATCTTTGCATCGTCGATGGAAAGGGGAAAGGTGCCGGAGGGTTGGAGGATTGTGGATGTGGTTCCTATTTTCAAGAAGGGGAATAGGGATAGCCCAGGTAATGACCAACCGGTGAGTCTAACCTCAGTGTTTGGTGAGCTGTTGGAGAAGATCCTGAAGGACAAGATTTATGAGCATTTAGAGAGGTTTAGTATGCTCAAGAATACTCAGCATGGCTTTGTCAAAAGCAGATCGTGCCTTACGAGCCTGGTGGAGTTCTTTGAAAATGTGACTAAACACATTGACGAAGGGAAAGCGGTAGATGTGGCTTATATTGGATTTTAGCAAGGCGTTCGATAAGGTCTCCCATGCAAGGCTTCTCGAAAAAGTGAGAGGGCATGGGATCCAAGGGGCTGCTGCCCTGTGGATCCAGAACTGGCTTGCCCAAAGGAGGCAGAGAGTGTGTATAGATGGGTCTTTTTCTAATTGGAGATCGGTCACCTGTAGTGTGCCCCAGGGATCTGTTCTGGGACCCTTGCTGTTTGTCATTTTCATAAATGACCTGGATGAGGAAGTGGAGGGATGGGTTGGTAAGTTTGCTGATGACACGAAGGTTGGTGGGGTTGTGGATAGTCTGGAGGGATGTCAGAAGTTACAGAGGGACATAGATAGGATGCAAGACTGGGCGGACAAGTGGCAGATGGACTTCAATCCAGATAAATGCGTCGTGGTCCATTGTGGTAGGTCAAATGGGATGAAGAAGTACAATATAAAGGGAAAGACTCTTAGTGCTGTGGAGGATTAGAAGGACCTTGGGGTCCGGGTCCAGAGGACTCTAAAATCGGCCCTGCAGGTGGAGGAGGTGGTTAAGAAGGTGTATGGTGTGCTGGCCTTTATCAATCGAGGGATTGAGTTCAGGAGTCGGGGGATAATGATGCAGCTATATAAGACCCTTGTCAGACCCCACTTGGAGAAATGTGCTCAGTTCTGGTCGCCTCATGACAGGAAGGATGTGGAAAAGATTGAAAGGGTGCAGAGGAAATTTACAAGGATGCTGCCTGGATTGAGTGGCATGCCTTATGAGGATAGGCTGAGGGAGCTCGGTCTTTTCTCCTTGGAGAGACGTAGGATGAGAGGAGACCTAATAGAGGCATAGATCGGGTGGACTCTCAGAGGCTTTTTCCCAGGGTGGAAATGGCTGATTTGAGAGGACACAGGTTGAAGGTGCTGGGGGGTAGGTACAGGGGAAATGTTAGGGGGATGTTTTTCACACAGAGGGTGGTGGGCGAGTGGAATCGGCTGTCATCAGTGGTGGTGGAGCCAAACTCAATAGGGTCTTTTAAGAGACTCCTGGATGAGTACATGGGACTTAATAGGATGGAGGGTTATAGGTAGGCCTAAAAGGTAGGGATATGTTCGGCACAACTTGTGGGGCCGAAGGGCCTGTTTTGTGCTGTAGTTTTCTATGTTTCGATGTTTCTAAAAGTTGTAAATCTAAAAATCCCTCTGCCTTTCCAGTTTCTCTCTGAAAATATGAAGCTTCCTTAAAACTGAAGTATCCCAACCTCTCTCTCAACACTCCCAAACTGGAATTCAGTTGATATTTTCACGATTTTTTGACTAATAGTGTACAAGTTGGAACAATTAAAAAATTGCCTCATCGTTCCAAATCCATTTCGAAATGTTATACTTTATGGAAATTAATATCAGGTGTAGTTTCTTTTTGAGCATAAAGCTCACACAACATTTGTGTCACAAAGCAGGGAGTCATGATGTTCATACTAAAGAACTATTTTAACCAATAATTTAACAAACAAAACCAAAGGGTATTTCAACATCCTCTTCAACTCCACTCTGAATTTAGATTGTGTCATTGCATAAATACATGTGTTGGTGCAGCAACTTAGAAGCTGAAGTATAAATCCTATCTCTCCAACTATGTAATGTAATCTCACAGAACTGTAACCCAACCATCTCATTTGGTAACTGACAGAGTAAGTCAGAAAAACAGCCCATAACACTATAAAATTCCCAGAAATAGCAATCATCACAATGATGGATTTTTTCCGGTTCTTCATCTCTAGATCACTTTGATTCTCTCCGCTACGTTGGCCTCGGAGTTTCTGGCGGACTATGTTGGCAGCTATGATGTGCCTGACAGTTAAAACATTGAACAGTAGAACCAGGACAAATGGGACACAGGGAGTGGAAACATAATGAAGAAATTCAATTATTCTCCATAGCAATGAATAACGAACACTCATGGTAACATTACAGAACCAGGGATCATTGGCGAGCCTATATTCACTTGTGTACATAAAGTACCAGAAAATGTTCTTGAGACAGCTCAGCACCGTCACTACTCCTATAATTATAGCTGCTGTTTTCTCTTTACAGTATTTGCCCTTCAAGTTATTGCAACAAATGGCTACAAATCTGTCAAAGGTGAATAGGACAGTGAACCAGACGGAGCAGTCTGTGACTGCATAAAGGAGGACTGCATGGATGTTACACACAGGAATGGACTTCACAAAATAAAGCTCATATACATAAAGAACTGGAATTTGCCTCAGTATCAGGTCGATAATAACAACGAGGAGATCCGCTGCTGCCATGGCGACCAGGTAGTGAGTGACAGATTTGGAGAGTCCGCACTTGCCCCGAGAAAGGATCACAATCGCCACTACGTTGACTGTATGGACGGGGAATAAACATTATAATTAAACAGGAGTCTGGGAGCAATAGCTGCAGTTTGATGGAGTTCAAGATGAAATGTGGAACTTTGTAACTGAATTCATGGATGAACCTATGTGATATCTCTTTCTGCTCAAGACCGATATTACTGGTAAATGATGAATTGCACAACATAACAGATGGATGGCAATAAGAAACAGTGACATATGACAGAATGACTTTTTGTGTGCGAAATAATCACTAACTAATAGGGAAAAAAATCATTCTTCAGAAAGATATTGGTATGCGAGAAGAGTAGTGCATCGGGAAGTAAAACAGATAGAAATTCGCAATCACTTCGGTCACCGTTAAATTAAGGCGCAGTAATGAAATTACTTCTCGAAAGAGAAATCAACACAACTTCCTGCTCCTGGGATATTTATCCTGGGTTAGATAGAGGAATCGCCAAAGGTTCTTGCTCCTGATCTCTATACAGTTATGCTGTGTTAGAGAGAGGAACCAGCACATCTGCCTGCTCCAGATCCCTATACATCTATCCTGGGTAAGAGAGAGGTATCAGCCATAGGTTCTTGCTCCTCATCTCTGCACAGTTATTCTAGTTCAGAGACAGGACAGTGAGTTTATTGACCATGAAGTATTTGAACTACTGGAGAGATTGATTAATTCATGTTATTTAATGAAATATTGGCCAATAAGTAGCAGACAGTTCTGGCAACTGCAATCCTCCTTTGAACTGAAAATTCATTATCCATTATTGGGAATACATGGTGAAATCTAGTGTCTTTGGCTAGCCTGTTAATCGGACTGGCAAAGTCAAAATTATAGACATACAACCACTCAAGTATAAATCATTCATGATTAATTTGAAATAAAGCAATGACACCTGAAATCCTACCCTAATTATCCAGAATTACAGAGCAGGAAATGGAAAATAGATAGACGGCGTGCATCTTGCATTTGTATTATTTTATTGAGTGTTAGTGCATTTGACAAACATCCACAATCAACAAAATGCTGCAGTAAACTGAACCCAGCAATGTATATTTCTGTTTCATAATAAATGTTCAGTTCATAAACTGGTTTTCTAAATTTAATACTTGCACAGCGTGATTTACAAGGGCACAGACAGTTTTATCGAACAGATGGTAAACCAGAACAGTAAAGTAGTTGAACACAGGTTACTGGTGTCAATATAGGGCATAGTAAATCAAAATAACTGTAAAACAGATAAACGCTCTTTAATGAATTAAAGCTCGATGTACCAACAGCAAGGAGGAGAGGACTTTGTATAAAACGTTAGTAAGCCTGTTGTAGTGTACAGAATGAATAAATATAAGCAGTGACTTACAACAAACACCGAGAGCAGCGAGGAGTGGATAATATACTTCCTCTATCTTTAAGAGTGCCCGCAGTATCTGAACGTCCAATGGAACTGCTGGTTTTTGCGGTGCTGGTGTGTCCGCATGCATTTTTCCCGTGTGTTGGTCTCAACGTTCCAGGCCACGCTTCACCATATTCAAGGACGTATTGGTGAATGGAGCCCCTTATTTATTTGTGAAGAGAAATCCCCTTGGTGAGACAGGTTGGTCCCAGGGATATTCATATTTTTCACAGTCATTAAACAAACAAAATGTGTAAGGGTGACACTGTTGACCTAACCTCAAATCTCTCACTCCCTTTCATGACATTATCAATTGATCTACAACAGCAGCCATTTGTGGAAGAGAAGTGCAAACATTTGCCTCTCTGACCATATAGCTGTAAGCTATAGGATGTTATAGGTGGAAATTTGATGTGGTGATGTGAATAAAAAACACTTGTCCCGAAAAGGGATATGAATATCCCTGGATGTAAGTGGAACCGCTGGTGGGGGGTAAGGTTTTTAAACCCTTAGACATTAAGGCACTGACAGAACCAGCAGCATTCAGTTAAATGTCTTTTAAAATAAGTTTATGAGGTAACAAGAAGCAATTTACACATATGAGATGCAGTAATTGATTCGAATGAGTGATTATGCTTGTAAAACACGTGCTGATATTTTTAATACATTGTTACTGATTTTAAGGAATATAAATTTTATTTATTATTGTCACAAGTTGGCTTACATTAACACTGCAATGAAGTTACTGTGAAAATCCCCTAGTCGCCACACTCTGGCGCCTGTTCGGGTACACTGAGGGAGAATTTAGCATGGTCAATGCACCTAACCAGCACATCTTTGGATTGTGGGAGGAAACTGGAGCACCCGGAGGAAACCCACGCAGACACAGGGAGAATGTGCAGACTCCACACAGACCGTGATCGAAGCCAGGAATTGAACCCAGCGGTAGAGATGCTCCAGTGGTAGAGATGCTCAAATCACAGTGGATGCTGGAATCTGAAACAAAAACTGATACGACAGAGACCGGAATTGAACACCTTTGCATGTGTTAAAGCTGCTCCCACATATTCTGGAGCCTTTTAATGTATCTGTTGTGTTTTACTCAATCATGTTCGTGTTATTTTTGAGTGCCTCTAAAGAATGTTCTCCAAACTTGTTCAGACATCTTGATTTTGTGCAGTGCATTTTTATTAATCTGCTATGCCCAATGTATTCTTCCGTCATTTTCTTGAGTGCTGCAGATACGTCTAATGATCAAAACTCAGTGAGGATTTTCTCTGATGACTGCATAGTGTTCTGTACCATAGCTAGTGTTTCAATACTGAAACAGCCTCTGTCATATGCAAGAAGACATTCGTGCTTTGGCTCATAAATATCAAGGAATCTTGACACCATACAATCACCAGTCAATGGCCATGTCCAACGGGGTAGAATCTATCCTTCTCCCATTGTCATGAATATGGACTGGACAAACCACGTAAATAATTTGGCCTCAAAGGCAGGTCAGAATCTAGGAATTCTATGATGTGTAATTCATCTCCTCACTGCCCAAAGCCTTTCACCATCTAAAGTGCACAGTTCATAAGTGTGCTGAATACTCTGCAATTGCCTGAATGAATGCAGTTTCAACAATACTTAAGGAATTCGACTGGATTGAGGAGAAACAGCTCATTTGATCAACACGCTATCCACAACCTTATACATTCAATCCCTCTATCAACTATTTACATTTTTAGCAATGTGTACCATCTGCAGCATGCCACTCTACCATACGCAGTAACTCTCCAAGGCTCCATGACAACATCTTCCAAACCCACAATCACTGCTCTCTCAAAATCCTGCCCACCCCCACCACCCACCCCCCCCCCCCACCCCACCCCGCCCCCTGGAGAGAACAAGAGTAGCAGAGCAATTGAAGCTTTGCCAGTTGCAGGTTGTGCTGCAAGCGACACACCAACACAACTTTGAACATTATCACTGCTCATTCGTTATCTGTATGTGTGTCGACACCAGAAGGCCTGGAGTTGTTCAAAATGCAGTCCATCATCACCATTTCAAGACCAGTTAGGGCTGGCAACATTGCTGGCTTTGCCAGTGATGCTCACATCTATTGATTTTTTTTAAATTGTTGATTTCATTTTCTGAATATTTTTGACTCATTTAGAACGTACCAAATTTAGGTTGCTTGGCCACGTTCCACATTTTGTAATACATCTACTGTGAATGATTCAATCCTTTCTGCTTGCTTTGACTGCATTTAGTGTGTTTTATTAAACAGTGTTCCTGCCTTTGTATGAATCTAATCTTTAATTCAGTCATTTTCTGCTCCTTTGAATGCATTGGAGAAGACAAAAATGTTCTGTGGAGGGAGAGTAAGGAGTTAGGAGATCAATGTGTGAAAATTTTAAGGAGTGAAAATGGAAGAAATGTGGAAAATTCAATGGTGAAAATGTGAGAAAAGGGTGAGAAACAACCAGATGAAAAGAGAAATAAATGCGTCAAATTTCAAAATGTGAGAACTTTTGAGTAATTTTCAAACGGTGAGAAAATCAAAGAAAATGTATTCAAAGTGTTTTGTAACTTCATAGAGGTAAAAACTTGTCAGTAATTACAATGCAAAACTTCATCAAAAATTTGTTAAAACGTGAAGAATACGAGAGCTGATCAAAGAGTGAAAGCTGTCACAAAAATTGGAATAATTCAAAGCGTGAACTTTTTAAACAAAGTGAAAAAAATAATATATGGAATATTCAAAAATTGTAAAAGAACATGTAAAAAGTGTTTGCTGTTTTATTGAGTCAAATGTGACTGTAAAATTTGAAGCGAAAATACCAAAAAGTGTGCAAAAATTTCAAATGAGTAAAATGAGACTATTGCGATCAATTCTGAATGAAATAAGGAAGAAATTGCATGATTAATGTGGGAAAAGTGGGGGAATAATCAAAAGAAAGTTACTGAGAACAATTAGTGAATTTCAAGGAATGAAACACATGAGACCAAGCAGGGAAATTCAAAGATTGAAATCGCCATTAAGGTGTGTCATAATCATTGAAAGATTGACCAATAAAATAATGGTTTGTGAAGCAATGAATGTTAAGACATGAGAACCTCATGTAAAAATGGAGAAACACCAGTTCAAATTGGAGAGAGTGAAATTTGTGACTATTGAATATGCGTTGAGTTCAAAATGTGGAAAATTTCAGAACACTTGGAGCAAATTCAAGATTGGACAATGGTGAGAATAATTCAGAACATGAATATGGCTAAAAGTAAATAAAATACAACAAGTGAAAACTGCGGCAAAAGTTTGAGAAAACATCATAACCTAAACGGAAAGATGTGAAGAAGTTTTGAAACAAATCAGAGTGAAAATGTTTGAAAATTGTTTGAAAATTGGAAGATTGAAATTCATGAGAACAATATGAGAAAGAACTGAAAAAAATAACAGTTTACTTTGTTTTACACACTATTCATAATTAAATTATTATCACAAAATAGAAAATCTGATAAGGAAAGTGAGGGAATTGAGAATAATTCAAGTCTAATAAATGAAATGGAGAAACTTACAGAGTGAAAAATACTAAATGGTTTGAATAACCTAATGCATTCCTTGGAAGCTCATTCCAAGGAAGCTCATGACCTCATAACAGCATTGGTTAAAATATGGACAAAAGACCAGAATTCAAAAGCTGAGGTGAGAGTGGTAGACCTCCTAGGCTCAACCTTGTTCATCTGTTTCATTAATGGCTTCCCAAACATCATATGATCAGAAGTGGGGATTTTAGCTGATGATTTCATCGTTTCCAGTACAATTCTTGGTGCCTCAGGTGCTGAAACAAACTCGGCCTATATGCAGCAACACCTGGACTACTTTCAGGCTTGATCAGGTAAGTCTCAGGTAATATTCAATGTTCAGAATGAGTCAAAAAACGAGTACAATTGAGCGCCAATAACAACCGCCAAAAGGATAGAATCTATCCAAGTCTCCTTGATCTGCAATAGAATTATCCATGTTTTAACACCCAGGCCTTCCCGAAATCAATATATAAGGAATGCGCTGCCAAGTAGGGTGGTGGAGGCAGGCACGCTGACATCGTTTAAGACTTACCTGGATAGTCACATGAGCAGCCTGGGAATGGAGGGATACAAACGATTGGTCTAGTTGGACCAAGGAGCGGCACAGGCTTGGAGGGCCGAAGGGCCTGTTTCCTGTGCTGTACTGTTCTTTGTTCTTTGTTCTTTGTTCTTTGAAGTGCCATTGACCTGGATCTGAACTGGACCAGTCATATTAATACAATTGCTACAACGTCAGGTCAGAGGTCAGGATTTCGGCATGAGTAACGCACCTCCTGACTCCACATGTACAAGGCATAAGTCAGGACTGTGATGGAATGCTCTCAACGTTCTGGGATGTGTGCACCTCCAACAATACTCAGAAATCTCAGGAAAACCCAAGACAAAGTGGCCTGTTTGATTGGAATTAGAACCACTTCCTAAAACAGTAACTCCTTCAACCACTGAACCACCGTGTCAGCAGTGTAATAATCAGCAAGATATATTGCAGCAATTACCCAGGGCTCCAAAGACAACCCATTCCAAATCCACAAACTCAACCACCTAGAAGGAAAAGGTCGCCAGACTCAAGGGAGCATCACCACATGCATGTTCCCTCCAAGCCACACAACAACCTGACTCGGAATTATATCGCTGTTCTTCCATAATATCACTGTGTGTATACACCAAAACCAAAAGGACCGAATGGCTCAAGAATCAACTCATCACTACTGCTTCAATGCCAATTATGGCTGGCAAGACTGTTGGCCATGTTAGTGTACTCGCACGTGATAAATAGTTTGAAAAGCATCTAATTTTATTTTCTCAATCTTGTTTAACTTGTTGTGAATGTGTCAAATTCAGGTTCCTAGATGATGTAGATAGTCAACATGTTTTCCCAAAGGTAGGGGAGTCTAAAACTCGAAGGCAAAGGTTTAAGGCGAGTGGGGAGAGATACAAAAGCATCCAGAGGGGCACGTTTCTTCACTTAGAGGGTGGTGAGTGTCTGGAATGAGCGGGCAGAAGCTGCAGAAGAGGCAGGTACAATTTTGTCTTTTAAAAAGCATTTAGACATTTCCATGGGTAAAATGGGTATCTGGACCAAATGCTGGCAATTGGGATTCGGTTAGTGGTTAAAAACTGGGTGCATGGACAAGTTGGGCCGAAGGGCCTGTTTCCATGTTGTAAGCCTCTAGGACTCTATGAGAGAATGTTTAAACTAGACAAAGGAGCGTTTAAACTAGATTGGCGGGGGTGGGAGTGTAAGTGCGAGACTGGAAGGAGATACAGTAATCAGGAATAGCAAGTTGAAGAGACAGGTCAGGCTGGAACATGACAGGGAGCGAGAAATGCCTGTTAGATTTAATTACATCTATTTCAATGCTAGAGGGCTGAAAGGTAAGGCTAATGATCTCAGGGCGTGGATAGGAACGTGGCACTGGGATATTATAACCATTACAGAAACATGGCTAAGGGAGGAACAGGACTGGCAGCTCAAAATGCCAGAGTACAGGTGCTTTTGGCGGGACAGAGGTGCAGGAAAGAGGGGAGGAGGGGTTGCTTTTTTGATCAATGGCAGTATCACAGCAGTAGTCAAAGATGAAATAACTGAGGGGTCATCAGGTGAGGCTCTGTGGGTGGAGTTAAGAAATAAGAAGGGGATAGTGACATGATTGCTCTAGCACTGTTGGCCCTCAAATCATCAACGGGAGTTAGAGAAACAAATATGCAGCCAGATTTGGGAGACTTGTCGGAGCAATAGGGTTGTCATAGTAGGGAATTTTAATTTTGCTAACATAGACTGGGACTGCTATAGGTTTAGGGACTTAGATCGGGTGAAATTTGTTAAGTGTGCACAGGAATGTTTCCTCAAGCAATATATAGAGTGTCCTCCTCGGGAAGGGGCAAAACCCGCCGTACTCTTGGGAAATAGGGCAGGGCAAGTGACTGATGTGACATGGGGGAGCACTTTGGGACCAGTGATCATAGTTCTATTATTTTCAATATAGTTATGGTGAGGGACAAAACAGGTCCACAGCATCAAATTCTAAATTGAAGCAAGGCGAATTTTGAGGGAATAAGAAAGGAGATTGCAGGGGCTGATTGGAATAGTTTGTTTGCAGGCAAAGGGATCTCCAGCAAGTGGGAGGCATTGAAAAGTGTGATAGCTGGAGCTCAAGGTCTCTATGTTCCTGTGAGGGGGAAGGGCAATGTTGGCAGGAGTAGGCAACCCTGGATGACAAGGGACATTGAGGCGTTCACCAGAAAAAAGAAGGAGGCATGGCTTAGGCAGCTGGGATCAAGGGAATGCCTAGAGGTATCATAGAATCATAGAAACCCTACAGTGCAGAAAGAGGCCATCTGGCCCATCGAGTCTGCACCGATCACAATCCCACCCAGGCCCCACCCCCATATCCCTACATATTTACCCGCTAATCCATCTAACCTACCTAGGACTCTACGGGGCAATGTTAGCATGGCCAATCAACCTAACCCGCACATCTTTGGACTGTGGGAGGAAACCGGAGCACCCAAAGGAAACCCACGCAGACCCAAGGAGAATGTGCAAACTCCACACAGACAGTGACACAAGCCGGGAATCGAACCCAGGTCCCTGGAGCTGTGAAGCAGCAGTGCTAACCACTGTGCTACCGTGTCGCCCAATGGGGTAGATAGGGGATACAGGAGGTTAGTGAAGAAGGAAGTAAGGTGGATGAAAAGGGGGCATGAGATAGCTTTGGCTGTGAAGATTCAGGTAAATCGAAAGAGATTTTTAACGTATTAAAGAAAAAAATAAGAACTAGAGAGAGAATAGGACCCCTCAAAGACCAAAGTGGACATGTATGTGTGGAACAGCAGGAGATGGGCGAGGTCCTCAATAAATATTTCTCCTCTGTGTTTACCGTGGAGAAGGACATGATGAATTGGGAACTTGGCGAAGTTGTCGTGATCCCTTGAGGACAGTCCACATCACATTATAGGAGGTGTTGGACATATTAGAATATACGAAGGTGGATAAATATCCTGGTCTGACCAGATATATCCAAGAACCCGACACAAGGCTAGAGAAAAAAATGCGGGGGCCTGGTTTACAGCATCGTTAGCCACGGATGAGGTCCTGGAAAACAGGAGGGAAGCGAATTTTGCACCCTTATTTAAGAAGGTCTGCAAAGAAAAACCTAGGAACTATAGATCAGTAAACCTAACATCTGCAGTAGGTACGTTACTTGAGAAGATTCTGAGAGAGAAGATATACCTGTATTTGTAAAGACAGGGATTAAAGATTAGGAGTAGTCAGCATGGCTTTGTGCATGGGAGATCATGCCTCACAAATTTGTTACAGTTCTTTGATGAAGTGAACAGGAAGGTCGATGAGGGCAGGGCGATAGATGTCGTCTATATGGATTTCAGTAAGGCTTTTGATAAAGTTCCACATGGTAGAATGCTCTTGAAGGTTAGACCACTGGAATCCAGGGAGAGATGGCAAATTGGATACACAATTGGCTTGATGGTAGGAAGCACAGGGTAATAGTGGAAGGATGCTTGTCGGACTGGAGGCCTGTGACTAGTGATGTGCCTCTACTTTCTCAGATGACTGAGGAAATTTGGTGTGTCAGCTACGACTCTTACCAACTTTCACAGATGCGTCATAGAAAGCCTTCTTTCTGGTTCTATCACAGCTTGGTATGGCTCCTGATCTGCCCAAGACCACGAGGAACTACAAAAGTTTCTGAATGTAGCCCAATCCATCACGCAAACCAGCCTCCCATCCATTGACTCTGTCTACACTTCACGCTGCCTTGGCAGAGCAGCCAGCATAGTTAAAGACCCCACACACACCAGGCATTCTCTCTTTCACTTTCTTCCATCGAGCAAAACATACACGTTAGTACCAACTGACTCAAAAACAGCTTCTTCCCTGCTGCCATCAGACTTTTGAACGGACTTATCTTACATTAAGTTGATCTTCCTTGACACCATAGCTATGACTGTAAAATTACATTCTGCAGTCTCTCATTTCCTTCTCTATGAATGGTATACTTTGTCTGATGTGGAGATGCCGGCATTGGACTGGGCTAAACACAGTTAGAAGTCTCACAACACCAGGTTAAAGTCCAACAGGTTTATTTGGTAGCACAAGCCACAAGCCACTAGCTTTTGGAGTGCTGCTGCTTCATCAGGTGAGTCAAAGCCAGGAATCAAGGGACTGAGTTATAGAGAGAGATTGGACAGGCTAGGACTTTTATCTTTGGAGCATAGGAGACTGAGTGGTGGAGGTGTATAAGATCATGAGAGGCATGGATAGGATCAATGAACTCAGTCTTTTTCCCAGGATTGGGACATCGAGGACTCATAAGAACATAAGAAATAGGAGCAGGAGTAGGCCATCTGGCCCTTTGAGCCTGCCCCGCCATTCAACAAGATCATGGCTGATCTGAAGCGAATCAGTTCCACTTACCCCCCTGCTCCCCATATCCCCTAATTCCCTTATCGATCAGAAAACTATCTACCCCTGATTTAAACATATTCAACGAGGAAGCCTCCACCACTTCAATGGGCAGAGAATTCCAGAGATTCTCTACCCTCTGAGAGAAGAAGTTCCCCCTCAACTCTGTTCTGAACCGGCCCCCCCTTATTTTGAGGCTGTGCCCTCTAGTTCTGGTTTCCCTTCTAAGTGGAAATAATCTCTTCACCTCTACCCTATCCAGCCCCTTCATTATCTTATATGTCTCTATAAGATCACCCCTCATCCTTCTAAACTCCAACGAGTACAGACCCAATCTGTTTAATCTCTCCTCATAAGCTACACCCCTCATCTCCGGTATCAACCTGGTGAACCTTCTCTGCACTCCCTCCAAGGCCAATATATCCTTTCGCAAGTAAAGAGGGCATCAGATTATGGTAAGAGGGAAATTAATAATTGGGAAACTGAGGGGCAACTTTTTTACACAGAGGGTGGTACGTATGTGGAACGAGAAGCCAGCAGAAGTGGTTGACGTTAACATTAACAATATTCAAAAGGCATTTGGACAGATACATGGATAGAAAAGGTTTAGAGGGATATGGGCCAAGTGCAGGGAAATGGAGTTAGTGTGGATGGACATTTTGGTCGGCTGGACCAGTTTGGGCTGAAGGGTCTTTCTCTGTGCTGCAAGAATCTATGACCAGGTAGCACTGTGACACAGTGGTTAGCACTGCTGCCTCACAGTGCCAGGGATCTGGGTTCAATTCTGGCCTTGGGTCACTGTCTGAGTGGAATTTGCACATTCTCCCTGTGTCTGCATGGCTTTCCTCCAGGTGCTCCGGTTTCCTCCCACATTCCAAAGATGTGTGGGTTAGATTGATTGGCCATGCTAGTGTCAGGGGGATAAGCAGGGTAAATATGTGGGGTTACGGGAATATGCCTGGGTGGTCTTGTCTTCTCTGCAGACTCGATGGGGCAAATGGCCTCCTTCTGCACTGTAGGGATTCTATGTCTCTATGTTCCACACTTTATAATTATCCACACTGAAAATTCCTATCTTTTCTGGCCTCTCTCAATGCTCCTAATGAGTATTCTTATGTTATGTTCAACCTTAGATTTCATCTTATATCTGATCCTCAATCATATTCAGCTCTTTTGAGTACATTGGAAAATCACAAGCAGGTTGTACTGTGGACGAGCCTGGAGTTAGGAGATAAATGTATTGACAGTTCAAGAGTGAAAAATGGAATCAATGTGAAAAATTCAAAGAGTGAAATTGTAAGGAAAGGGTGAAACCATCAAAGTGGAATTAAGGAAAATGATTCAGAGTTCAAAGAGTCTAACATGTAAAAACTATTGAGAATATTTCAAAGGGTGAAAGAACGGAAAAAGTCAGTGCAAAATATTTGGAGATTTCATAGTCCAGAAAAGGTGATGAAAGTTTGACAGCAATTAAGGATGGAAAATGTAATCCAAATTCGGTGAAAACATGAAGAATACGGAAATAGTTTGGAGAGTGAAAAATAAGGGAAAAGCTCAAAGGGTGAAAATGTTAACAAACATTAGAGTTCACTTTAAATGGAAAAAGCATGTAGGATATCCAAAGATTGGAAAATGTGAGAACAGGGGAAATACAGATGAAAGAACTGTTTGTAAATTTAAAGAGTTGAAATATGAGAGTGTTTTGAAGTGAAAACGAAGAAGAAAAAGATAATAATTAGAAACTTTTAAAAAATAGATTTTTTTCACTGAATTCTGATAATCTGCGGAAATTGTTTGATGATGTGAGAAAACTGGCAGAATAATCTAAAGAATGATAATGCGTCTATTTAAGAAAATCAAAATCCATGTGAAAACATAGAGTGAAATTCAAACTTTGCTATTGTCAGCATAACGTGTAATAAGCATTCAGACTGAAAATGTGAGAACAGATTGTAAAACACTGAAAATTATAAAATGAAAACGCAGTGTAAAAATGTGAGAGAAACACATGGAAATTGTGAGGCTGAAATACCTGTGTAGAATGCTTGTGGAATTCAGAATAAAACATATCATTAAAATTAGAAAATAATTCGAGTGACGATATGAGCATAATTCAAAAACTGAAATGTGCATAACATCTGAGTAAAACAGACAGAGTGACAAGTGTGAGAATTGTTTGAGACAGTATCAGTGCGGAAAACTGGAAAAATGTTTGGGTTCGTTGCGAAAACATGTGTGTTAACATGTGTTAACATGTGTATTAAATTGTTGAGGAATGTGAGATATCAGAATAAACAACAGTGAAAATTGGAATTAACTGTGGAATTACCACTAAGAAAATCTTTTCAATTTGTGGTTAATTAAGTGGTTAGCACTGCTGCCTCAGCGCGCCTCGATTCTGGTTGAAGAACATGAGGCAAGTATTCCCGGCGAATAATTTTAGGTAAAACTAAAAGAATAATTAAAGGAAATGTTGAAGGAACATGGGAATATGTTAGAGCGAAAGACGTGAAGATGTTTTGAACAAATTGGCAAAAAAAGGGGGAATTTGTGTGAAACTGACAACGATTGAAACGTAAGAACAAAGTGAGAACAACATGAGAAAAGTCAAAATGAAAAACATGTGGAAATGGTTTAAAAACTGTAAAAACGCGAGAACAATTGAGAGCGCGACGAGTTGGAAACTATGTGAAAAATGAAAGAGCAAAAACCCTGTGTAGAATGTGAGACCTTGATTTGCACAAAATTGCAGTCCCATTATCCGGTGTAACAGCACTTCAACAGCATTTCATTACTTAACAGGAATAAGACAGAGACACTCGGAGAACTGAAAAGGATTCGTATCGGATTATTTTTATTTAACTTCAGGATGAAGCAAATTGTTTGTTATGAAGAGTAGATACTTTTACAACTGGGAACAAAGCAAGTATCAGTGACCCGCGGTCGATTCCGGCCTCGGCTGACTGTGTGGAGTTCACAGGTTTCCATGTGCCTGGGCGGGTTTCTTCCAGGTGCTCCGTGTCCTTTCGCTGTCCAAAGATGTGCAGGGAAAGAGGATTGGCCATGTCAAATGCACGAGGTTTCGCGGATAGGGCAGAGGGGTAGACTTGGGTAAGATGCTCTTTCTACAATTCTATTTTCAAATCCTTCTTTTCACTGTTGATGGCCGTGCTTAAAGTTGACAGGCTCTGAAATTCACTCTCGAAATTTCAATCTACTTCGCTTTCTTCAATTCGAGCACGCCTTAAAAATAGTCTGTTTACCCAAGCTTTTGACTATCTGCTCTAATATTGCCGTATCTGTCGCAGGTTTAGTTTAACTTTCCTATGCTCTTGTGAAGCACCTTGGGAAGTTTATGCATGTGAAAGGCGCTGTGCAAACAGAAATCTGATTCTCCCCTCTGTTACTCTGTTAATTTCAGGAACAAATGTTTCGTAAGTACTCCTCTCCGGGATTGAAAATCATTCTAGTGTCCATTAATTGAATCCGTTTCATTTCCACTGGATTTACAGATCGGCTCCGGTGGATTGACCAGTTGTTCTGGGTTTAATTATATTCCTCTGTCAATTTATGGAGCAAGGGTTGTTAGACCCTGTGTTCTCAACCTGTCCGCCAAATATTTAAACGCTCAGTTTTGAATCATCCTTCAATAGTCATCTTCATCTTCCGGCAATCGCTATACAGTATACCAACATACTGTTCATGTTTGCTATTCTTCTGGAAAATGCATACTAATTTTCTCCTCACAACAATTACTTTGTCTATCCAATTCCTTCCCCGTTCAACAACGAACCATTCCAACCACTCGCTTATTTTCATATAAGCAGATAGATTTAACGTCATTATCCATTTCCCGTTCAGTCTCTGAAACGTCACCATGACCATCTCCTTGGAAAGAAATCTCGACCTTGTCCACTTTTAAACATCATCATTTCTATAATCCGCATTTCCTCTTTTACAGTATGGATGAAACGTTGTTGGGCCATACCCGCGAGATTCTATTCCATTCATAAATATCCGACTTCTGACCCTCCCGCTCTGCATCAAAACCTTCTTCAAAGCTGAGCCGCCCGCCCCCTTTTAAGCCTGGATCCTACTTCAAAGTCACTCTGGAGTGCACCAACGAATTTCCAGACATTATCTTAGTGTGCCACTCAACCATCTCTGTCACCACTTAAAACTTTATATTTAATGACTCACTCTCTGGACCTGCCACTGTCCATGGGGCAGCCTTCACAGAAATGTTGCAAGTCTAAAATCTCTACACCTTTCGAGCTTCTCTCGGAAAATGATGGAACTTTCTTAAAACCGAAGTATCCCAACTCGTCTCCTAACATTCCAAAACTGGAATTCACTTGGTATTTTCAGGACTATTTTACCAATGATTTAAATGTGACCTCTCCTTTGTTCATTTATCTCCCTCTCCAAATCCATTTGGACGTTTTAGAATTTTTGGAAATTAATATCAGGTGTAGTTACTTTTTGAGCATACAGCACACACATCTGTGTCAAAAAGCAGGGAGTCATTATGTTCATTCTAAAGAACTATTTTAACCAATAATTTAACAAATAGAACAAAAGGGTATTTCATTATATTCTTCAATTCCACTCTGAATTTAGTTTGTATCATTGCATAAATACAAGTGTTGGTGCAGCAACTTAGAAGCTGAAGTATAAATCCTATTTCTCCAACTATGTAATGTAATCTTACAGAACTGTAGCCCAACCATCTCATTTGGTAACCGACAGAGTAAATCAGAAAAACAGCCCATAGTACTATAAAATTCCCCGATATAGCGAACATTACAATGATGGATTTTTTCCGGTTCTTTGTCTCTGAATCAATTTGATTCCCTCCACTGTGTTGGCCTCGGAGTCTCTTGCGGACAATGTTGGCAGCTGTGATGTGTCTGACGGTTAAAACATTGAACAGTAGAACCAGGACAAATGGGATACAGGGAGTGGAAACATAATGAAGAAATTCAATTATTCTCCATAGCAATGAATAACGAACACTCATGGTAACATAACAGAACCAGGGATCATTGACGAGCCTATATTCACTTGTGTACATAAAGTACCAGAAAATATTCTTGAGACAGCTCAGCACCGTAACTACTCCTATAATTATAGCTGCTGTTTTCTCTTTGCAGTACTTAGATTTCAGCGTCTGGCAACAAATGGCTACAAACCTGTCAAAGGTGAATAGGACGGTAAACCAGACGGAGCAGTCTGTGACTGCATAAAGTAAGATTGCATGAAGATTACACACAGGAATAGACTTCACAAAATAAAGCTCAGATGCATAACGAACTGGAATTTGCCTTAGTATGAGGTCGATGATAACAACTAGGAGATCTGCCGCTGCCATAGCGACCAGGTAGTGAGTGACACATTTGGAGAGTCCGCACTTGCCCCGAGACAGGATCACAATCGCCACTGCGTTGACTGTATGGACGGGGAATAAACATTATAATTACACAGGAGTCTGGGAGCAGTATCTGCAGTTT
Source organism: Mustelus asterias (assembly GCF_964213995.1). NCBI lineage: Eukaryota > Metazoa > Chordata > Chondrichthyes > Carcharhiniformes > Triakidae > Mustelus > Mustelus asterias. Next base: position 40,810,312 of record NC_135808.1, read on the forward strand.
GATGGAGTTCAAGATGAAATATGGAACTTTGCAACTGAACCTATTGATTATCCATGTGACATCTCTTTCTGTTCAAGACTGATAGTACTGGAAAACAATGAATCACACAACATAACAGATGGATGTCAGTAATAAACTGCGACATGTGATAGAATAATAATTTTGTGAGAAATAAACAATCACCGCCTGATGGCAAAAAAAATCATTTCACTCTTCAGAAAGATATCCATAAAAGTGGAGAGGACTGCACGGGAAGTAAACGGACAGGAATTCCAAATATTCGTTCTCCTCATCGTTTAATTAAAAGCACACAAATGGTGTTACTTCTCGAGAGAGAACTCAACACAAGTTCCTGTTTCTGATATTTATAAAGTTATCCTGGGTTACAGATTACAGAGATGAATCAGCTAAGGTTCCTTCTCATTATCTCTATTGAGTTACGCTGGGTTAGAGAGAGGAATCAGCACGCATGCCTGCTCCTGGTCTCTATACAGTTATCCTGGGTTAGAGAGAGGGATCATAGAAACCCTACAGTGCAGAAGGAGGACGTTTGTCCCATCGAGTCTCCACCGACAACAATCCCACTTAGGCCTTATCCCCGTAACACCACATATTTACCCCGCTGATCCCTCTAACCTGCGCATCCGGGAAACTAAGGGGCCATTTAGCATGGCTAAAGCACCTGACCCGCACATCTTTGGAGTGTGGGTGGAAACCGGAGCACCCAAAAGAAACGCACGCAGACACGGGAAGAACGTGCAAACTCCACACAGACAGTGATCCAAGCCGGGGATTGAACCCAGGTCCCTGGAGCTGTGAGGTAGCAGTGCTAACCACTGTGCCACCGTGCCACCCAGAATCAGCACAGGTTCCTGCTCCTGATCTCTATTCTGTTATCCCGGGTTATAGTGAACTCCTGGATATGTTATTGAATTCATGTTATCTTATTAAATCTTGTCCAATAAGTAGCAGACAGTTCTGGCAATTGCAATCCACCTTTGAACTGAAAGTTCCTGAGCCATTATTGGGAATACATAGTGAAATCTGGTGTCCTTGGCTAGACTGTTAATAGGACTGGCAAAGTGAAACATTATAGACATACAACTGCTTAAGTATAACTGACACATGATTAATTTGAAATAAAGCAATAATGTCTGAAATCCTACCCTAATTATCCAGAACAAGGAGGAAATTACAGAGCTAGAGATGGACAATATGTAGACGGAGTGCATATTACATTTATATTATTTTATTTAGTGTCAGTGCATTTGACAAACATCCACGTTCAACAGTAACAAAATGCTGCAGGAAACAAAATCCATCAATCGTTATTTCTGATTCGTTGTAAACATTCAGTTCATAAACTGGTTTTGTAAATTTAATCCTTGCACATCGTGATTTACAAGGGTATAGACAGTTGTATCGAGCAGATGGTAAACCAGAACAGATCTGGTACTGTGTAATGAGACAGGGAGAATTAAGGATCTCCTTGTGAGGGATCCTCTTGGGTTGAGTGATCATAATATGGTTGAATTTCTGATACAGATGGAGGGTGAGAAAGTAGGGTCCCAAACCAGTGTCTGCTGCTTGAACAGAGGGGAGTACGATCGGATGAGGGCGGAATTGGCTAATGTAGACTGGGCGAGCAGACTGGTAGGTAGGACAGCTGAGGAACAGTGGAGGCTTTTTAAGGAGATTTTTTACAGTATTCCGGTGATGAAGGAGGACTGTCAGAAAAGGGATAACCAGACGTGGATAACGAAGGAAATAAAGGAGAGTATTAAAATAAAAACAAATGCATGCAGAGTGGCCAAAGATAGTGGAGAATTAGTGGATTGGGAAAGCTTTAAAAAACAACAAAGAACGACTAAGAAAGTGATTAAGAAAGGAAAGATAGATTATGAAACTAAACCAGCTCAAAATATAAAAAAATGATAGTAAAAGTTTTTACAAACATATTAAAAGGAATAGACTGGCTCGAGTGAATGTTGGACCCTTGGAGGATGAGAGGGGGGATTTAATAGTGGAAAACGAGGAAATGGCTGAGACTTTAAATATGTTCTTTGTGTCGGTCTTCACGGTGGAAGACACAAATAGTTTACCGAATATTGCAGATCGAGAGTTGGTGGGAGGTGAGGTCCTTAATACAATTAATGTTACTAAAGAGGTAGTGCTTGGTAGGCTAATGGGACTGAAGGTAGACAAGTCCCTGGGCCTGGATGGAATGCATCCCAGGGTACTGAAAGAAATGGCTGAGGTAATAGCAGATGCGTTAGTAGTTATTTATCAAAATTTGCTGGACTCTGGGGTAGTGCTGGCTGATTGGAAAACAGATACTGTTATGCTTCTGTTTAAAAAGGGAAGTAGACAAAAGGCGGGTAACTCCAGGCCAGTTAGCTTAACGTCCGTAGTTGGGAAGATGCTGGAGTCCATCATTAAAGAGGAAATAGCAGAGCACCTGGATAAGAATGGTTCGATCAAGCAGACGCAGCATGCATTCATGAAGGGAAAGTCGTGTTTGATTAACTTACTGGATTTTTATGAAGATGTGACTAGTGCGGTTAACAGAGGGGAACCGGTAGATGTGGTGTTTTTAGATTTCCAGAAGGCATTCGATAAGGTGCCTCACAAAAGGTTGCTGCAGAAGATTGGGGTGCACGGAGTTGGGGTAAGGTGTTGGCGTGGATTGGGGATTGGCTATCTAACAGGAAGCAGAGAGTTGGAATGAATGGGTGCTTTTCTGGTTGACAGTTGGTGACTAGTGGCGTGCTGCAGGGATTGGTGCTGGGGCCTCAACTGTTTACCATTTACATAGATGATCTGGAGGAAGGGACTGAGTGTAGGGTATCAAAGTTTGCTGATGACACGAAGATGAGTGGGAAAGCGAATTGCGTGGAGGACACGGAAAGTCTGCAGAGAGATTTGGATAGGCTGAGCGAGTGGGCGAGGACCTGGCAGATGGAATGTAACGTTGGCAAATGTGAGGTTATCCACTTTGGAAGAAATAATAGTAAATTGGAATATTATTTAAATGGGGAAAAATGACATCATGCTACTGTGCAGAGGGACTTGGGGGTCCTTGTGCATGAATCGCAAAAACTCAGTCTGCAGGTGCAGCAGGTGATCAAGAAGGCGAATGGAATGTTGGCCTTTATCGCGAGCAGGATAGAATATAAAAGCAGGGAGGTTTTGCGGCAACTATACAAGGCACTGGTGAGGCCGCAACTGGAGGACTGTGTGCAGTTCTGGTCCCCTTATTTGCGAAAGGATATATTGGCCTTGGAGGGAGTGCAGAGAAGGTTCACCAGGTTGATACCGGAGATGAGTGTTGTAGCTTATGAGGAGAGATTGAACAGATTGGGTCTGTACTCCTTGGAGTTTAGAAGGCTGAGGGGTGATCTTATAGAGACGTATAAGATAATGAAGTGGCTGGATAGGATAGTGGTAGAGAGTTTCTTTCCACTTAGAGGGGAAACCAGAACTAGATGGCACAGCCTCAAAATAAGTGGGGGCCGGTTCAGAACAGAGTTGAGGGGGAACTTCTTCTCTCAGAGGGTAGTGAATCTCCAGAATTCTCTGCCCATTGAAGTGGTGGAATATGTTTAAATCACGGGTCGATAGATTTCTGATCGATAAGGGAATTAAGGGATATGGGGAGCAAGCGGGTAAGTGGAACTGATTCGCGTCAGATCAGCCATGATCTTGTTGAATGGTGGGGCAGGCTCGCGGGGCTAGATGGCCTACTCCTGCTCCTATTTCTTATGTTCTTATGTTCTAATGTAGTTAAACACAGGTTACTGACTGTCAATATAGGGCATAGTATATCAAAAGAACGGTAATATAGGTGAACGTTATTTCGTGAATTAAAACTCGAAATTGTGTAGCAGATACACCAACAGCAAAGAGGGGAGGACATTGCATAAGACGCCAGTAATCCTGTTACAATGTACAGGATGAATAAACATATGCAGAGACTTACAACAAACACCGAGAGTAGCAAGGAGTGGATAATATACTTCCTCTATCTTGAAGAGTGTCTGCAATATCTGAACGTCCAATGGAACTGCCGGTGTTTGCGGTGCTGGTGTGTCGGCGTGTGTTTTTCCCACATGTTGGCCTCTACTTTTCAGGTCACGCTTCGTCATTTTCAAGGACATATTAGTGAATGGAGTCCCTTATTTATTTGTGAAGAGAAATCCCCCCGGCGAGACAGGTTGGTCCCAGGGATATTCATATTTTTCACAGTCATTAAACAAACAAAATGTGTAAGGGCAACACTATCGACCTACCCTAAAACCTCTCAGTTTCTTTCATAGCATTAACAATTGATTTAACATCAGCAACCATTTGTGGAAGAGAGTTGCAAATATTTGCCTCTCTGTCCGTGCAGCTCCAAATTATAGGATGTTATCGGTGGAAAATAAGAAAGACTTGTCACTGAAAGGGGTATGAATGTTCCTGGATAAGTGGTATGAATGGAAACTGGAACAGAAAGAGAGCACAGTAGTAGGCATCAAATAAGGGTTGCTGGAAAGGAAGATATTATAGGACAATTACATCATAGGAAGACAAAACATCGAGAGAGGGTCATTCGGTCCATTGTGCCCGTGTTAGTTGGCAAAGAGCTACGACCCACGGCCTGGTAGGTCGCGGCTCTTTAAGCAGACATTCAGGTAAATTTTGGATGTATCGGGTCTTCCTGCAGCTACAACCCTTTCAGTGAGTGCTTTCCAGATCCTCCCTCGCGCCTAGGTGCTTTTCTTTTCCCTGCATCTCCTCTATAATCATTCTACCATTTACATTACTTGCAATGCATTGCTTGTAATACTTGTCGGACTGGAGGCCTGTGACTAATGGTGTACCTCAGCAATCTGTCCTGGGCCCATTGCTGCTTGTTATCTATATCAACAATTTGGATAAGAATGTACAAGGCGTGATCAGTAAGTTTGCAGATGACACTACGATAGGTGGTATTGTAGACAGTGAGGAAGGTCATCAAAAAACTGCAGCAGGATCTTGATCAGCTGGGGAATAGGGCAAGTTTAATACAAGGAAATGTGAGGTGTTGCACTTTGGAAAGTCAAATCGTGGTTGGACTTTCATGGTGAATGGAAGTGTCGTAGAACAGAGGCATCTTGAATTTCAGCTGCATGATTCTCTAAAAGATGAAGGCACAGGTAAATAGGATAATCAAGGAGGCTTTTCATATGCTGGCCTTCATCAGTCAGAGCATTGAGTATAGAAGTAGGGATGTTACTTTGCAGCTGTACATTATGTTGATGAGGCCAAACCTGGTGTATTGTGTTCAGTTTTGGTCGCCTCGCAATAGGAAATATATTATTAAACTGGAGAGAGTGCAGAAGTCATTTACAAGAATGTTGCCAGGACTCAAGGGACTGAGTTACAGGGAGAGATTGGACAGGCTAGGACTTTTTTCTTTGGAGCGTAGGAAACTGAGGAGTGATTTTATAGAGGTGTATACGATCATGAGAGGCATGGATAAGGTGAATGCACTCAGTCTTTCTCTCAGGTTTGGGGAATCGAGAACTAGAGGGCATTGGTTTAAGTTAAGAGGGGAAAAAATGAATGGGAACCTGAGGAGCAACATTTTTGCACAGAGGGTGGTACATATGTGGAATGAGCTGCCGGAGGAAGTGGTTGAAGCAGGGACATTGAGAACATTTAAAAGGCATTTGGACATCTACATGGATGGGAAATGTTTAGAGGGATATGGGCCAAATGCAGGCAAATGGGGTTAGCTTAGATGGGCATTTTGGTCGGCGTGGAGCCCGCAGCCTGGGCCAAAGGGCCCGCCTCCGTCCCGTAGATTCTATGATTCTATGATTAAATTGATATTCTCCCTGTTTCATTTTTAAAGACAATAGGGCTGTCCGCCTTTCATTATTTAATACAACTCAATTAAGTCACTCCTCTGCTCTATCTGTTTTACCACAGCCTAAACAATTATACTTCATTGCTAAAATTTTCCACTCCTGCCAGTATTTTCATCAATGTTCGCTGCACTCTCTGCAATGGAATCATATCGTTTCTATAATGCGGTGTGAAAACGGTACGCACCACTCAACTGGCCATGCACCCATTTGTACTGTTCCGGTATCAACTCCCTGCTCTTTTATTCTTTGCCTCTGTGATAAAGGAAAGTATGTCAGATGCAAACTGAACCGGATTCTCAGTCTTAACTTCTAGGGTCTGTGCACGTACACTCTACTGTCCCTCAGTTCCTCCAAGAAAACCAATATCCTGCCAATCATCGTGCATTCCCTTTCCCTTTGAAATACGATTTCAGAACATCATTGATGGCCTCTCCTGATTCCTTAACAACAAGGAACAAGGGCGGCATTATGGCACAGTTGTCAGCACTGCTGCCTCGCAGCGCTAGGGACACAGGTTCAAATACTGCCTTGGGTCACTGTCTGTGTGGAGTTTGCGCTTTCTCCCTGTGCGTGCGTGGGTTTGCTCCCGATGCCCCGGTTTCCTACCACAGTCCAAAGATGTGCGGGTTAGGTTGATTGACCGTGCTAAATTGACCCTAGTGTGACGGGGATTAGCAGGGTAAATATGTGGGGTTAGGGAAATATCCCTTCTGTACTGGAGGGATTCTATTCTGGCAGTACTCGGCACCTTAGATGACACCTGTGGGGAGATACTCACGTTAACGTTTTGAGCACTTTGGCCCTCAATTCAGTAAGTTTCCATAGAACCATAGAACCATAGAAAATTACAGCTCAGAAACAGGCCTTTTGGCCCTTTTGTCTGTGCCGAAGCATTTTATGCCTAGTCCCACTGACCTGCACTTGGACCATATCCCTCCACACCCCTCTCATCCATGAACCCGTCCAAGTTTTTCTTTAATGTTAAAAGTGACCCCGCATTGACCACTTAATCCGACAGCTCATTCCACGCTCCCACCACTCTCTGCGTGAAGAAGCCCCCCCTAATATTCCCTTTAAACTTTTCTCCTTTCACCCTTAACCCACGCCCTCTGGTTTTTTTCTCCCCTAGCCTCAGCAGAAAAAGCCTGCTTGCATTCACTCTATCTATACCCATCAAAATCTTATACACCTCTATCAAATCTCCCCTTAATCTTCTACGCTCCAGGGAATAAAGTCCCAACCTATTCAATCTCTCTCTGTAACTCAGCTTCTCAAGTCCCGGCAACATCCTTGTGAACCTTCTCTGCACTCTTTCAATCTTATTTACATCCTTCCTGTAACTAGGTGACCAAAACTGTACACAATACTCCAAATTCGGCCTCACCAATGCCTTATATAACCTTACCATAACACTCCAACTTTTATACTCGATACTCCGATTTATAAAGGCCAATGTACCAAAGGCACTCTTTACGACCCTATCCACCTGTGACGTCACTCTTAGGGAATTCTGTACCTGTATTCCCAGATCCCTCTGTTCAACTGCACTCTTCAGAGTCCTACCATTTACCGAGTGCGTCCTTCTTTGGTTTGTCCTTCCAAAGTGCAATATCTCACACTTGTCTGCGTTAAATTCAATTTGCCATTTTTCAGCCCATTTTTCTAGTTGGTCCAAATCCCTCTGCAAGCTTTGAAAACCTTCCTCACTGTCCACTACACCTCCAATCTTTGCATCATCAGCAAACTTGCTGATCCACTTTACCACATTATCATCCAGATCATTGATATAGATGACAAACAACAATGGACCCAACACCGATCCCTGCGGCACACCACTAGTCACAGGCCTCCACTCAGAGAAGCAATCCTCCACAACACTCTCTGGCTTCTTCCATTGAGCCAGTGTCTTATCCAATTTACTACCTCCCCATGTATACCTCGCGACTGAACCTTCCTAACTAACCTCCCATGAGGGACCTTGTCAAAGGCCTTGCTGAAATCCAGGTAGACAACATCCACCGCTTTCCCTTCATCCACTTTCCTGGTAACCTCCTCGAAAAACTCTAATAGATTGGTCAAACATGACCTACCACGCACAAAGCCATGTTGACTCTCCCTAACAAGTCCCTGTCTATCCAAATATTTGTAGATCCGATCCCTTATCACACCTTCCAATAACTTGCCCACCACCGACGTCAAACTTACTGGCCTATAATTTCCCGGATTTCTTTTGGAACCTATTTTAAACAACGGAACAACATGAGCCACCCTCCAATCATCCGGCACCTCCCCCGTGAATACTGACATTTTAAATATGTCTGCCAGGGCCCCTGCAAGTTCAACACTAGTTTCCAGTTTCTAATTTCAATACCTGTGGGACAGAAATCCGTTATTTGCTGATTTGAACGAAGGTTAACCAATAAAAAAAAGAAAAATCAGTTTAATTTTCCAATGTGTTCATCTCAGGTCCGCTGGACAAAATACCAATTTAACCGCTCAGCCAGCTATTTGCATGAATGGTGCTTGGAAGTGTCGTTTAATTGTTTCTTCTCATTGAAATCTCTTAATTCAGAGGGCAGCAAGCAAGTAAGACAACTTTAATCAGCAATCAGAAACTAACAATCATCCCGAGACTCAATGTGGTTTGTTACTGAGTAAGCTGAAGCACCAGGCTGTGCGGTTTTGAAATGAGTTATCGAAAACACTAGTCTCTGTGTGGTGTTGCAACGGAGTAATCGACAGCATTAGTCTTTTTGTGGCGGAACTGAATGCTTTAAAGCATTAGAATATGTGCGGCATAACTGAGTCATCTAAAGTACTGGACTCTGTGGTGCAAAGGAGTGTTCGACAACATTCGTCTCTGCGTCCTGTTGTATAACTGAGTGATCTAAAACGCAAGGCTGAGGATTCAGTTTCTGTGGAGGCAAAGGTTCGAGTTCATGCACTGTTTGCTCACTCCACCAAAACCCTTCGTTTTTCAGGGTCGCCATTAGATTTATACTCCTCCATGATATCTGACATCGTCATCACCATGTGCATCTTACTGTGTATTGCAGTTATGTACACCTTTTTCCAAATCCGAATTAGTACACAAATTACCCGCCGGTTTATTTTTGGATGATAGATGTGAGACAGAGCCAGCTTCTCACTCAGAGGACCGAGAGACCATGATTCTCAGAGTCTGTGTTTTCAGCTCCACGTTGGACGTTTTGCGCACAATTTTGTACTCTACTCGGCTTTGCTAGTATCCCGGAAGTGAACTCAGATAGTAATTGATAAAAATGAGATTATGTATCAGACCGAGAAAATATCTGCCTGATCTCTGCAGAATCTCGCTGCTGGAGATTGTCCTTCGTTTTATCTCATTACCAGTTCTGGATCAGTTCGGCTCTGTGAGACTTTGCTCGTGTCTCACTTCGACTGTAAATCTGCGATGACATTTAAGCCATCCCAGGGAAAGAATGAGATTTCCTTTCCTACAGAACATTCGTGAACAAAATGTATTTTTTAAGCAACAATCCAGTTACTTCGTTGTCACAATGATGAGATTAAATTTCTTATTTCCATTTTATTAAATGAATTTAACTTCCGTCAACTTCCAAGCATTCCAGACACATCGTTGAAGTTCACAGTGAAGGTAGAGATTGTTTCGAAAATTTTATGCAGCATATTTCTTTTTCATGGGATGCGAACATCTCTGGCAAGTGGAACATTTGTTGCCCATCAGTAACAACTGTTGAGAAGGTGATGGTGAGGTTTGAGTTACTTGAATTTAGTGCATTTAGCAATAATCACATAATAGGTGGTAGAGCCACATAACACGATGGATAGTATCTTATTTGTAAAGGTAGGATTTTGTCTGCAACAGGACTATGTTGTGGTCACTCCCACCAATAATTTGTGTATTTGTGACAGGTAGATTGGAAACGGCCAGGTCAACTAAGTGCTTGCCTTTTATTGGTTATCACACGACCTGCTGCCAGCTCTGTCTGGAAAACATCTTTCCACGAATCTATAATTACCATCGGTCCTCGAATCATTAATATTGCACAAATGCTCAATTTAATGTAAGGAATGAGGTAGATACAGACCTATGGTCTGTGAAAAATTATCTCACAATAAACATAATTTGGTATTGTTTAATATAATGTTTGAAAAAGAGAAACATCAACCGGTTACAAAAGTTATACACTTCTGTAACCCGAACCTCAAAAGGATGAGACGCAAGCTGCATATAGTAAATAGGGAAAATCTGTTAATAGGTAAAATGACAGATAATCAGTGGAAGGCGGTCACAAAATAATTTAACACAATGCAAATTCAAAATAGACCCTCAAAGAGGAAGAAATCATAAAAGCCACAAATGCAGCCATAGATATCTAAAGATGTAAGAGACAACATCAATCTCTGAGAAAATGCTAAAAACAAAACAAGGAATAAACAGATTCTGGCAGTTAGTTCGAGCGCTGACGAGGTAATATGTATGTAAAGAAACTGGCAAAAATATCAAATTAACACAAGCATTTAAAATGTGTTAGGAAAATATTGGTCGTCAAAGCCCTGTGGCCCCTTGGAAACCGACATCTTAATATGGTCAATTCAAATATAGAACAGGCAGACAAGCCGAACAATCAGTGTGCACCAACGTTTGAAGAGGAGGAATAGTTCAACATATCAGCCATAGCAAAGAATCTCTTATTTAATCAGAGACAGAGCCTTAACAAAATTAACGTAAGATAGATGACAATAATTTAAAAATTCATGATATTAAAGCGCCATCAATCCCGAGAACTATATAGTTTCCATTCATAATATAAAGATCCTAATTCTCCAAATTGCTGGCAAACAGGAACCAATCTTTTCAATTGGAAAATTGCTTGTGTTGCTCCAGTATTCAAGGTGACATCAGCAAAAAAGGAATTATAGACCAGGTAGCCAATCATATGTTGTCCAAAAATTGGTAGAATCTTCAATTACGTATAAGATGACCCCTTGCGATTTTTAGTTAGTCGAACATAATTCACTTTGATTTCATATGTTACATCATATCTAACAAATCTTATACCAGACTATTAACTAAATTTTACATTCATACAATTGAAGGTAAATCATTGACATTATCAGGGAATTGGTAGTCCGGAATGAGCCAGAGATTCGGCATAATACACAGGTGCTCTAATTGGTGGGATTTGACACTTGGGGCCCGATTCTCCCATTCTGACGTGCACGTTTTTTGGCGCATCGGGTTGACAGATGCGCATGTAGGCCATTCCACGGGATTCGCGCATGTGTTCCCGACACATGCGCATCTCGCACAGCCGGAGAGCAGGCGCAGTCGGAACCGTGTTCCGACTGCGGGAAGACAGCGAAATGATTTAAATCTGTTTTGAATCTCATTCAAATGTTGTTATCGGGCCCGGGACTGAATTCTCTGGCCTGATAGCATCTCCCACCCCACCAGGAGTATTTCACCTCGACAGGGTTTAGAGTGGGTGAGTGGAATCGGCTGCCGTCAGTCGTGGTAGAGGCAAACTCGATAGGGTCTTTTAAGAGACTTCTGGAAGAGTACATGGGAATAATAGGATTGAGGGTTATAGATAAGCCTATATATAAGCCTAGGTAGGTAGGGACATGACCGGCGCAACTTGTGGTCCGAAGGGCCTGTTTGTGCTGTATTTCTTTCTATGTTCTATGTTCTATAACCCTTAAAAGTATTGATAGGCAGAGGGATCTGTGTGTACAGGTACACAGGTCACTGAAAGTGGTAATGCAGGCAGAGAAGGTAGTCAAGAGAACATACGGAATGCTTGCCTTCATCGGCCTGGGCATTGAGTTTAATAATTGGCAAGTCATGTTGCAGCTTGATAGAACCTCAGTTAGGCCACACTTGGAATATAGTGTTCAATTGTGGTCGCCACACTACCAGAATGTTGTGGAGGCTTTGGAGAGGTTACAGAAACGATGACTAGTATGGAGGGCATTAGTTATGAGGAGAGGTTGGAGAAACGTGGATTGTTCTCACTGGAATGATGGAGGTTGAGGTGTGATCTGACAGAAGTCTACAAGATTCTGAAAGGCATGGACAGAATGGATATTCAGAAGCTTTTTCCCAGGGTGGAAGAGTCAATTACTGGGGACATAGGTATAACATGCGACTGGGCAAGGTTTAAAGGAGATGTACGAGGCAGGTTGTTTACACAGAGGGTGGTGGATGCCTGGAACTCGCTGCCGGGCGTGGGGGGGGGAGGGGGGAGGCGGGGGGAGGGGGGGAAGGGGGGTGGGAGGTAGTGGAAGCAGATGCGATAGTGACTTTTAAGAAGCGTCTTGACAAACACATGAATAAGGTGGGAATGGGGGGAAATGGTCCCCGGAACGGTAGGGTGTTTTAGTTAAGTCAGGCAGCATGATTGGTGCAGGCTTGGGCGGCGGAAGGGCCTGTTCTTGTGCTCTAAGTTTCTTTGTTCTTTTGTTCTATATCTGGATGTGGATGCTGGGCAAGGAAGGAATATGGATGCAAACTCCCACAGTCGCCTCTCCTGACAAATAGTCAAGGGCAAGCACCATCATCTTCCAGCAATGAGAGAAGAAACAAACCTCAGAACAACGAAACATTTGCTTTTGTTCGATGCATCATCATTCGAGCAGCAAATCAGAGATCCTCACGTCACCCGCACCACGACAGGTTCTGAGGACTATTGGACAATGTGCACCTTAACCCATCTACAATTTCCATCAGTTTAGTGCTGCAAGAGAATTACCAAAGAATGCCTCAAAAATTCCAGCAATGTGGCCCTTCTCGTTCAGCGGCTCACTGCCACCTGCATTTACGGTGAGCCCACTGTCTAGTATATCTTGAACTCCATCATGACAAGCAGCACTAGACAGGTAGCTGATCGTTGAACGGGGGAACATCAGGATGAGCTTGACGAAAATGTTCAAGGGATACCTGAAGCGGGCGTGAATTGAAAAATCTTCACCGAAATTATACTGCAATGGCAATCAAATAGCGATTCTGAAATGATGTTGATGTCTCGAATATTATAGAGTGCTGCATTTCTCAAACAGTTTCTATCATCCCTTTGTGAAGATATCGAGATTTACAGCGAATTAACGGAAAACAAATACGCGTGTGGGTGGCGGGGTGGCGGTGAGGGGGGGGGGAGGGGGTGGCGGCTGGGGGTGGGTGGGGCCGGGCGGGGGAGAGCGAATGATGAGGGAGCAGAAACAGAAGGCGTTTGAGTAGAAACCAGGATCAGATTATAACTTAACTGCGATTTATTTATCGTGTTTTTTCTGATCCTGAATCGCCGGTGCTCCTGGGGGACCGTACAGGGCAGTGCACTCGTGAGGCCGTCAGTCCAGTTCTGCAGAACCTTGACGGAAGGGGGTCACGCCCACTTTTTTACGATACTGGCTTCGTAATTCAGATGACTTTAAAGGTCCAGCCACTTTCAAAACAGGAAGAAGCTAAATTAATCAGGTGAGGGGTTAGAAATTTATGATGGGGGTCTCGGGAGCGTTGGAAATCGACTAATTCGGTATGCGTGTTGGGTCAATCATTCGCAGAGTATTTATATAAGTTGGCTGGACGGATGGTTTGTGATGCAGCGTGATGCCAGCAGCATGGGTTCAATTCTCGTATAGGCTGAGGTTGTTCTTTGAAGCCCTCCTTCGTTCCCTTGCCGCTCGCCAGAGTTGCATTTAGCTCTCAAAATGGTGGCAGTCTATGAGCAACTGGAGCTGTGGTGACTTTATCTTTCTGGTAATCCAGAAACCGAACGTAGTGCTCCGGAGACCCGAGTTGCAATGCCACGGTAGCCTTTGAAAGGTAAATACAATAAAATAAACATCTAGAATTCTCGTAAAAACTCACCTGGTTCGCGGATGTACTTTCGATAAAGAAATCTGGTCATCCTTACCTAGCCTGACCTGTACGAGACTCCAGGTCTACAGACCTCTGAACTGGCCAGCAAGACATGTAACAAAGAAGTCTGACTGCGGGAAGATGTAAATCACTCGTCCATTGGACAGAAAGGTGGAGAATACAATACAATCCAGAAAACATGAAGATTTTGGAGAGTGCAAAAATCAGGAGACGGCCCTATCAATATTGAATATTGTTAAAGAACGGGAAGAATTACAGTGCATGTCCTCAGACACTTAAATATAGATAAGTTGGTTAAGTAGATATATGATAATTTCTTCTAATAGCGCAGATATAGAATGTAAGAGCAGGGAAGCTATACTAAGAGCGTGTTGAATTTTAGCTAAAAGGCAGCTTCAATACTGTGTACAGTTCTCATCACCACATGAAAGGCAAATGTAATTTCACTGGAAAGAGTGCAAGGGAGGTTACAGAAGGTGTTCCGTGGATTGGAAAATATTATCACTGCGGAAATATTAGACGGGTTGGAGTAGAACAGAAGAGTATCTGATGCAAAAATTGAGACGTATCAAGTTTTACGTCACTGAGTACCTCATTTACCGTGAAAGAGTGTTCCAAAACCAAAGATTTAAAGTATTTTCTTAAAGGATTCAAGGGGAGATGCAGGAAACATGTTTCACTCTGTGGTGGTAGGGTCTTGGAACTCTCTCTGAAAGTTTGGTGGGGACAGAAATTCTCATCACATTAAAAACGCACGAGCACTTGCAGCGTTGTGACTGACGGGCTGTGGACGATTCCTGCTTTTCTCTTGGTACAGACACGATGGAACAAATCGCCTCACTCGTGTTGTGATTTTCTGATTCTATGATATCCCCCCTCTCCAGCTTTGTAACATTATCCTTAATCAGTACCCCACCTCCTCCTTTCTCTCTTTCCCTATATTCCCTGTGCATTTTCTTCCTGGTGATTTACTAATCTGCCCCGATCTCCTCAGGCCTGTTACTCTGCTCATTGGATGCAGAGATGAAAGCAACTCTGTTACTCCCGCATCCAATGAGCACCTATAACGAACTTTACGTAAGAGAATTGAGTGAAATCAGGGAGTAATTCTACGCAGAGAATGGCAGATATTGAGACCTAACTTCCACAGTGATTGACGTTAAGATCACTTTTAATGTTACATGTGAGATTGAGAGATTTTGGAGTATACAGTACATTTCCAGAATCTGTCTCTTTGCTGATTGTATACAATACCAGTCTCCCTGGGAACAACTCATCTCACCAAGGGACTTCTGTGCACAGTAAATAAGGGATTGCTTTTAATATTATTTCGCCAAACAAGCCGACGGTTGGCCTGAAACACGGAGACCAAAACGCAGGAAAAATGTATGAGAGTTGATCATTTTCTCAAAAACCGACAGGTCTTTTGAACAGTCAGATACTGCATGCATTCGAGAAGATTCAAAAAGTAGGGGAGTAGAATCCGTGGCATCTGCAGTGGTGGGATTAGAATCCGGTCCCCAGAACATGACCTGCGTTTTGGGATTGACGATCTAGCGATAATATCACTAAGTCACCGTCTCCCGTGAAAATGATTGCGAACCCAATGATTAACCTGATTTCTCAATTATTTTTTTCTGTTGGTCAGGCCGAAAACGCGAAGTGATAACCTCTGGAAATTCAAAACTTTGGAACATGCTAACGAGGTGGCTCCCCAGAGCCTTCATTTTTTATTTATAAGGTTTTGTCAGGTTGTCTTAACCAAATTATTGTAAATGGCTAATTAGTTTATATTTTGCAAAGAATGGGAGAAGGGGCAACTCCATTTGTTCTGGCTAATTATCAATCTTCTTTCAAGCTGAGGAAAAAGTCCTCATTAAACATGTCTCATCTTATTGTCTGTACAAGAGTCTCATTAACTAATAAAGACTCAACAGTCGAGGACAACTTGTATTCCTCATAGGGAGGCAGTTCGATGCTATGCCATTCCTTTCCCAGCTGTTACAACACGTCAATTCTCTCAGAAGGATGGCTAATGGCAAAATAGAAAAATGAAATAATCAATTGCTAAGTAACTAATGATTATTATTTACTTTTCCCTCAATTACGAGTTGGAGCAGTTGAAAACAACAACAACAGCAATATCAACTCTGAGGGCCATAATGATACTGGGAATTTTGGTCAAGTAAAAATTAAACACGGGCAGGTCAGAAAGGGTGCAGTGAGTCGTGAGCTGTCCTGGGAGATGTCAGCTGATGCTTCTTGATTGGTGCAAATAAGGGTACCATTTTGGACGATGCTATCTTTTCCGACGCTGACGTTTCCAATTGCATTCCATATTTGGCGAGGCTCCGTGATGTACGTGCAGTTTGACAGTTGTTTACATGTAACACCCTTGGTTGTAATGGAACGTTGTGATCAGTTCCGAGTGACATCATTGGGTAAGTGCCAGAGAACCTTCTGGAAGAATGTGAGATGTTTAGAGTAAAGAGATGTGTTTATCTATTTGCCTTCAGTGGAAATTGGAGACTCGCCATCATAAACTGTGCCTTGAAGGATATCTTCAGAGAAAACCACGAGGAAATATTTGCATCGGAGAACAGACTAGCCAGTTCACTGAAACAGGGTAGCATTTGTTTTGAATAAAAAATAGTCATTGTTAGAGTTAGATGTTTAAAGTTAAATGGGTTAAAGTGTTGTAACTGATCTGAGATTTTTGAAGTATGGGTATGTAAACTATTGAATAAAGAGAAACATTCCATGGTCACGGATGTCTCTGATCGCGTGCACAGCATTCTGAAGTGGGAGGGTGATCAGCCAGATGTCATGGTACACATCGGTACCAATGACATAGGAAGGAAGAGTGAGGAGGTCCTGAAGAGTAAGTATAGAGAGCTTGGTAGGAAGTTAAAAAGTAGGACCATGAGGGTAGTAATCTCAGGATTGCTACCTGTGCCATGTGCCAGTGAGGGTAAGAGTAGGATGCTCAGGCGGATGAACACATGGCTGAGGAACTGGTGTAGGGGGCAGGGTTTCAGATTTCTAGATCATTGGGACCTCTTCTGGGGCAGGTGGGACCTGTAGAAGAGAGACGGGTTACACCTGAACTCCAAGGGGACCAATATACTTGCAGGGAGGTTTGCTACTGATATTGGGGAGTGTTTAAACGAGATTTGCAGGGGGATGGGAACTAGAGTGCCAGAGCAGATAGTGGAGCGGGGGTGAAAATAAACGATGTTAATAGTTCATGCAAAATCACAAATAGAAGGGTTGTGTGTGGTGGTAATAATCTTCTGAGGTGTGTCTATTTCAATGCCAGGAGTATTGTGGGGAAGGCAGACGAACTGAGGGCGTGGATTGACACATGGAATTATGACATTACAGCCATTAGTGAAACTTGGCTACAGGAGGGGCAGGACTGGCAGCTCAACGTCCCAGGGTTCCGATGTTTCAGACTTGATAGAGGCAGGGAGATGAAGGTTGGCGGGGGAGGGGGGGGGGGGGAGGGGGGGAGGCGGGGTGGGTGGCATTGCTTGTCAGGGAAAATGTTACAGCAGTGCTTAGGCAGGACAGATTAGAGGGCTTGTCTACCGAGGCCATATGGGTCGAGCTGAGAAACAGGAAAGGTGTGACCACATTAATGGGGTTGTATGACAGACCACCCAATAGTCAGCGAGAATTGGAAGAGCAAATCTGCAGAGAGATAGCACACAACTGCAGGAAACATAAAGTTGTGATAGTAGGGGATTTTAATTTTCCACAGAAAGATTGGGACTCCCATACTGTTAAAGGTCTAGACAGGTTAGATTTTAGAGCCATAGAACCATAGAAAATTACACCTCAGAAACAGGCCTTTTGGCCCTTCTTGTCTGTGCCGAACCATTTTTGCCTAGTCCCACTGACCTGCACTTGGACCATATCCCTCCACACCCCTCTCATCCATGAACCTGCCCAAGTTTTTCTTAAATGTTAAAAGTGACCACTTACTGATCCATTTACCACTTTAACCGGCAGCTCATTCCACACTCCCACCACTCTCTGCGTGAAGAAGCCCCCCCTAATATTCCCTTTACACTTTTCTCCTTTCACCCTTAACCCACGCCGTCTGGTTTTTTTCTCCCCTAGCCTCAGCAGAAAAAGCCTGCTTGCATTCACTCTATCTATACCCATCAAAATCTTATACACCTCTATCAAATCTCCCCTCAATCTTCTACGCTCCAGGGAATAAAGTCCCAACCTATTCAATCTCTCTCTGTAACTCAGCTTCTCAAGTCCCGGCAACATCCTTGTGAACCTTCTCTGCACTCTTTCAACCATATTTACATCCTTCCTGTAACTAGGTGACCAAGACTTTACACAATACTCCAAATTCGGCCTCACCAATGCCTTATGTAACCTTACCATAACACTCCAACTTTTATGCTCGATACTCCGATTTATAAAGGCCAATGTACCAAAGGCACTCTTTATGACCCAATCCACCTGTGACGTCACTTTTAGGGAATTCTGTACCTGTATTCCCAGATCCCTCTGTTCAACTGCACTCTTCAGAGTCCTACCGTTTATCCTATCCGTTCTACTTTGGTTTGTCCTTCCAAAGTGCATTATCTCACACTTGTCTGCGTTAAATTCCATTTGCCATTTTTCAGCCCATTTTTCTAGTTGGTCCAAATCCCTCTGCAAGCTTTGAAAACCTTCCTCACTGTCCACTTCACCTCCAATCTTTGTATCATCAGCAAACCTGCTGATCCAATTTACCACATTATCATCCAGATCATTGATATAGATGACAAACAACAATGGACCCAACACCGATCCCTGCAGCACACCACTAGTCACAGGCCTCCACTCAGAGAAACAATCCTCCACAACCACTCTCTGGCTTCTTCCTTTGAGCCAGTGTCTAAGCCAATTTACTACCTCCCCATGTATACCTAGCGACTGAACCTTCCTAACTAACCTCCCATGAGGGACCTTGTCAAAGGCCTTGCTGAAATCCAGGTAGACAACATCCACCGCTTTCCCTTCATCCACTTTCCTGGTAACCTCCTCGAAAAACTCTAATAGATTGGTCAAACATGACCTACCACGCACAAAGCCATGTTGACTCTCCCTAATAAGTCCCTGTCTATCCAAATATTTGTAGATCCTATCCCTTATCACACCTTCCAATAACTTGCCCACCACCGACGTCAAACTTACTGGCCGATAATTTCCCGGATTTCTTTTGGAACCTTTTGCAAACAACGAAACAACATGAGCCACCCTCCAGTCATCCGGCACCTCCCCCGTGAATACTGACATTTTAAATATGTCTGCCAGGGCCCCTGCAAGTTCAACACTAGCTTCCCTCAAGGTCCGTGGGAATACCCTGTCCGGTCTTGGGGATTTATCCACCCTGATTTGCCTCAAGACAGCGAGCACCTCCTCCCCTTCAATCTGTAAAGGTTCCATGACCTCCCTACCTGTTTGCCCTATTTCCGTAGACTCCATGCCCGTTTCCTGAGTAAATGCGGATGCAAAAAAACCATTTAGTATCTCCCCCATCTCTTTTGGTTCCATACACAGTCTACCACTCTGGTCTTCAAGAGGACCAATTTTATCCCTCACTATCCTTTTGCTCTTGACATACCTATAGAAGCTCTTTGGATTTTCCTTCACTCTGTCTGCCAAAGCAACCTCATGTCTTCTTTTAGCCCTCCTGATTTCCCTCTTAAGTAGCTTCTTGCACTTTTTATACTCCTCGAGCATCTGATCTGTTCCTTGCTGCCTGTACATTTCATTCAACTCTCTCTTCCTCTTAATCAGTGTTACAATCTCCCTCGAGAACCAAGGTTCCTTATTCCTATTTACTTTGTAAAATGTGTTCAGGAAAATTTTCTAAATCAATATATAGAGGCACCAACTCGAGAGGATGCAGTGTTAGATCTCCTATTAGGAAACGAGTTAGGACAAGTGACGGAAGTGTGTGTCGGGGAACACTTTGGTTCCAGTGATCATAACGCCATTAGTTTCAACTTGATCATAGATAAAGACAGATCTGGCCCTCGGGTTGAGGTAGTAAACTGGAAAAAAGCCAAATTTGAAGAAATGAGAAAGGATCTAAAAAGCGTGGATTGGGACAGGCTGTTCTCTGGCAAGGATGTGATTGGAAAGTGGGAGGCCTTCAAAGGAGAAATTTTGAGAGTGCAGAGTTTGTATGTTCCTGTCAGGATTAAAGGCAAAGTGAATAAGAATGAGGAACCTTCGATCTCGAGGGATATTGGAACTCTGATAAAGAAGAAAGAGATGTATGACATGTAAAGGTAACAGGGAGCAAATAAGATGCTTGAGGAGTATAAAAAGTGCAGGAAACTACTTAAGAAAGAAATCAGGAGGGCTAAAAGAAGACGTGAGGTTGCTTTGGCAGACAAGGTGAAGAATAACCCTAAGAGCTTCTCCAGGTATATTAAGAGCAAAGGGATAGTAAGGGATGAAATTGGCCCTCTTGAAGATCCGAGTGGTTGGCTATGTATGGAACCAAAATAAATGGGGGAGATATTAAATGGGTTTTTTGCATCCGTATTTACTAAGGAAACTATGGAAATAAGGCAAACAAGTAGGGAGGTCATGGAACCTGTACAGATTAAAGGGGAGGAGGTGCTTGCTGTCTTGAGGCAAATCAGAGTAGATAAATCCCAAGGACCGGACAGGGTATTCCCTCGGACTTTGATGGAGACTAGTGTTGAAATTGCAGGGGCCCTGGCAGATATATTTAAAATGTTGGTATCCACAGGTGGTGTGCTGGATGATTGGAGGATAGCTCATGTTGTTCTGTTGTTTAAAAAAGGCTCAAAACGTAATGCGGGAAATTATAGGCCGGTACGTTTGACGTCAGTAGTAGGTAAATTATTGAAAGGGTTACTAAGAGATAGGATCTCCAAATATTTGGATAGACATGGACTTATTAGGGAGAGTCAACATGGCTTTGTGCGTGGTAGGTCATGTTTAACCAATCTATTAGAGTTTTTCGAGGAGGTTACCAGGAAAGTGGATGAAGGGAAGGCAGTGGATGTTGTCTACATGGACTTCAGTGAGGCCTTTGACAAGGTCCCGCATGGGAGGTTAGTCAGGAAGGTTCAGTCGCTAGGTATACATAGAGAGGTAGAAAATTGGATTAGACATTGGCTCAATGGAAGAACAGTAAGAAGTTTAACAACACCAGGTTAAAGTCCAACAGGTTTATTTGGTAGCAAAAGCCACACAAGCTTTCGAGGCTCTAAGCCCCTTCTTCAGGTGAGTGGGAATTCTGTTCACAAACAGAACTTATAAAGACACAGACTCAATTTACATGAATAATGGTTGGAATGCGAATACTTACAACTAATCAAGTCTTTAAGAAACAAAGCAATGGGAGTGGAGAGAGCATCAAGACAGGCTAAAACGATGTGTATTGTCTCCAGACAAGACAGCCAGTGAAACTCTGCAGGTCCACGCAACTGTGGGAGTTACAAATAGTGTGACATGAACCCAATATCCCGGTTGAGGCCGTCCTTGTGTGTGCGGAACTTGGCTATCAGTTTCTGCTCAGCGACTCTGCGCTGTCGTGTGTCGCGAAGGCCGCCTTGGAGAACGCTTACCCGAATATCGGATATTCGGGTAAGCGTTCTCCAAGGCGGCCTTCGCGACACACGACAGCGCAGAGTCTCTGAGCAGAAACTGATAGCCAAGTTCCGCACACACAGGGACGGCCTCAACCGGGATATTGGGTTCATGTCACACTATTTGTAACTCCCACAGTTGCGTGGACCTGCAGAGTTTCACTGGCTGTCTTGTCTGGAGACAATACACATCTTTTTAGCCTGTCTTGATGCTCTCTCCACTCCCATTGTTTTGTTTCTTAAAGACTGGATTAGTTGTAAGTGTTCGCATTCCAACCATTATTCATGTAAATTGAGTCTGTGTCTTTATAAGTTCTGTTTGTGAACAGAATTCAAACTAACCTGAAGAAGGGGCTTAGAGCCTCGAAAGCTTGTGTGGCTTTTGCTACCAAATAAACCTGTTGGACTTTAACCTGGTGTTGTTAAACTTCTTACTGTGTTTACCCCAGTCCAACGCCGGCATCTCCACATCAATGGAAGAAGCCAGAGAGTGGTAGTGGAGGAATGCTTCTCTGAGTGGAGGCCTGTGACTAGTGGTGTGCCGCAGGGATCAGTGTTTGGTCCATTGTTGTTTGTCATCTATATCAATGATCTGGATGATAATGTGGTAAATTGGATCAGCAAATCTGCTGATGATACAAAGATTGGAGGTGTAGTGGACAGTGAGGAAGGTTTTCAAAGCTTGCAGAGGGATTTGGACCAACTAGAAAAATGGGCCGAAAAATGGCAGATGGAGTTTAACGCAGACAAGCGTGAGGTATTGCACTTTGGAAAGACAAACCAAGGTAGAACATACAAGGCAAATGGTAGGACACTGAAGAGTGCAGTAGAACAGAAGGATCTGGGAATACAGATACATAATCCCCTAAAAGTGGCGTCACAGGTGGATAGGGTCGTAAAGAGTGCTTATGGTACATTGGCCTTTATAAATCAAAGTATTGAGTATAAGAGTTGGGATGTTATGGTGAGGTTGTATAAGACATTAGTATAAGAGGTTGTATAAGGTGATAAAGAAGTGTTGTAAGAAAAGGGATAACCAGCCGTGGATAATGAAGGAAATGAAGGAGAGTATTAAATTAAAGACCGATGCATAAAGAGTGGCCAAAAATAGTGGAAAATCGGAAGATCGGGAAAACTTTAAGAAACTACAAAGAACGACTAAGAAAGCGATAAAAAAAAGGAAAGATGGGTTATGAAGCTAGGTTGGCTCTAAATATAAAAAATGATAGTAAAAGCTTTTACAAATATATAAAAAGGAATAGAGTGGCAAGAGTGAATGTTGGACCCTTGGAGGACGAGAGGGGGGATTTAATAGTAGGAAATGAGGAAATGGCTGAAACTTTAAATACGTTTTTTGTGTCGGTCTTCACAATGGAAGACACAAATAGTTTACCGAATATTAATGATAGAGGGTTGGTAGGAGGAGAGGTACTCAATACAATTAATGTTACCAGGGAGGCAGTGCTTGGTAGACTAATGGGACTGAAGGTGGACAAGTCCCCGGGCCCAGATGGAATGCATCCCAGGGTACTGAAAGAAATGTCAGAGGTAATAGCGGATGCGTTAGTGGTTATTTATCAAAATTCGTTGGATTCTGGGGTAGTGCCGGCGGATGGGAAAACGGCTAATGTTACGCCGCTGTTTAAAAAAGGAAATAGACAAAAGGCGGGTAACTACAGGTCGGGTAGCTTAATGTCTGTAGTTGGGGAAATGCTAGAATCCATCATTAAAGAAGAAATAGCAGGCCATCTGGATAAGAATGGTTCGATTAAGCAGACGCAGCATGGATTCATGAGGGGAAAGTCGTGCTTGACGAACTTGTTGGATTTTTATGAAGATGTGACTAGTGCGGTTGACGGAGGGGAACCGGTGGATGCGGTGTTTTTGGATTTCCAAAAGGCGTTTGATAAGGTGCCTCACAAAAGGTTGCTGAAGAAGATTGGGTCACACAGAGTTGGGGGTAGGGTGTTAGCGTGGATTGGGGATTGGCTATCCAAAGGAAGCAGAGAGTTGGAATAAATGGGTGCTTTTCTGGTTGGCAGATGGTAACTAGATACCAGAGGTGAGGGGTGTTGATTATGAGGAGAGACTGAGCAGATTGGGTTTGTATTCGTTGGAATTTAGAAGGCTGAGGGGGGATCTTATAGAGACCTATAAGATAATGAAGGGGCTGGATAGCGTAGAGGTGGAGAGGTTCTTTCCACTTAGAAAGGAAACTGGAACGAGGGGGCACAGCCTCAAAATAAAGGGGGGTCAGTTAGGACAGAGTTGAGGAGGAACTTCTTCTCTCAGAGGGTGGCATATGGCATGCTTGCCTTTATAGGACGGGGCATAGAGTATAAGAGTTGGGGTCTGATGTTGCAGATGTATAGAATGTTGGTTCGGCCGCATTTGGAATACTGCGTCCAGTTCTGGTCGCCACACTACCAGAAGGAAGTGGAGGCTTTGGAGAGAGTACAGAGGAGGTTTACCAGGATGTTGCCTGGTATGGAGGGGCTTGGTTATGAGGAGAGATTGGGGAAACTGGGGTTGTTCTCCTTGGAAAGACGGAGGATGAGGGGAGACTTAATAGAGGTGTATAAAATTATGAAAGGCATAGATAGGGTGAACGGTGGGAAGCTTTTCCCCGGGTCGGTGGTGACGTTCACGAGGGGTCATAGGTTCAAGGTGAAGGGGGGGAGGTTTAACACAGATATCAGAAGGACATATTTCACACAGAGGGTCGTGGGGACCTGGAATGTGTTGCCGGGCAAGGTGGTGGAGGCGGACACACTGGGAACGTTTAAGACTTATCTAGACAGCTACATGAACGGAATGGGAATGGAGGGATACAAAAGAGTGGTCTAGTTTGGACCAGGGAGCGGCGCGGGCTAATTGTTCCTTGTTTCTCGTTTCAAGGCTTCATTCTATGATCATCTTGCTGGTGCCAGTACAGAGCGAGACTGCGGATAGTTGGGAACCTGTCTCGGGGGCAGGGAATTCATATGGTGTTCGTGGAAGTGGAAATGACTAGGGTTGGGAAGCATTTTCCGATCAGGGCCATTGTGATCTCCTGGACTCGTTTCGATCGCCTCAGGGGGTCGGAGAGGAATTTCCCAGATTATTTTTCCCCATATTGGCCCTGGGGTTTTCACTCTGGGTTTTCACCTCTCCCTGGAGATCACATGGTCTGGAATGGGGGGGTGGGGGTGAGTTAATAGGTTGTGATGAACAAAGCATCGTAGCTGTGAGGGACAGCTCGGTGGATAGGATATTGGTATGTAGATAGGCTGGAAAATTGGGCGGAGATCCTGGATTCAGGATTCAACCCTGGACCGGGGAGCGGCGCGGGCTTGGAGGGCCGAAGGACCTGTTCCTGTGCTGTATTGTTCTTTGTTCTTTGTTCTTGTTCTTTGGTGAATCTCTGGAATTCTCTGCCCACTGAAGTGGTGGAGGCTACCTCGTTGAATATGTTTAAATCACGGACAGATGGATTCCTGATCGGTAAGGGAATTAGGGGTTATAAGGATCAGGCTGGTAAGTGGAATTGATCCACTTCAGATCAGCCATGATCTTATAGAACGGCGGGGCAGGCTCGAGGGGCTAGATGGCCTACTCCTGCTCCTATTTCTTATGTTCTTATGTTCTTAACACATTGGTGAGGCCGAATTTAGAGTATTGTGTGCAGTTTTGGTCACCTAATTACAGGAAGGATATGAATAAGGTTGAAAGAGTGCAGAGAAGGTTTACAAGGATGTTGCCGGGATTTGAGAAACTGAATTACAGAGAAAGGTTGAATAGGTTAGGACTTCATTCCCTGGAGCGCAGAAGAATGAGGTGAGATTTGATAGAGGTGTATGAAATTATGATGGGTATAGATAGAATGAATGCAAGGGCGCTTTTCCCACTGAGGCTCGGGGAGAAAAAAACTAGAGGAGATGGGTTAAGGGTGAAGGGGGAAAAGTTTAAAGGGGATATTAGGGGGTGGGGGGGGCTTCTTCACGCACAGAGTGGTGGGAGCGTGGAATGAGCTGCCAGATGAAGTGGTGAATGCGGGCTTCCTTTTAATATTTAAGAAAAACTTGGACAGGTACATGGATGAGAGGGGTGTGGAGGGATATGGCCCAGGTGCAGGCCAGTGGGACGAGGCAGAAAAATGATTTGGCACAGCCAAGAGGGGCCAAAAGGCTTGTTTCTGTGCTGTAATGTTCTATGGTTCTATTCCATTTAAACGTATTTGAATCACCTCCTGTCCTTTGGTTTCTGACATGCACAGGGAACGTACCTGGGAGAAGGTTTACGTTTATAGCTGGTAATACCAGAGTAACTGAGACATCTTCTAATTAAATTAAGAGTTCCTGATCAGTGACTGCTTTGTGACAGTATTTTGAGTGGTTCACAAAATCTAAATGCCTCCTTATCAGAGGATTAACACAAAATTGCGTTGTTAAAGTTCTCAACTTAATACAAAGAGAGTCATAGGAAATTGACCTGAAAATAGCCAGTTTTAAAATCTAGTGCCAATTTTAAATTAGATGTGTCCCCCCTCTCTCTATCTCATCGAGTACAATGATGTCGAGTCCAAAAGCAGGAATCTATGCTGTCACCTCTCTCCAACCCAGAGTAACGGTGTAGAGATGAGGAGCAGAAAGCCTTGGCTGATTCCTCTCTCCATCCCAGGATAGATATATGGAGATTAGAAGCAGGAACCTTCGCTGACTCCTTCCTCTAAACCAGGATAACTATACAGATATCTGTACTGATTCTTCTCTCTCTCTCTTACTTGGAAAATTATAGCATCGCTGCATCATCTTATTCATTACACAACAAAGGCCAGAACTGATGCTGGGGCGTTCTGTCCATTCTTCCGTTTCATTACTCACTCCATATTCCAATAACTTCCCAAGAAAGGCAAAAAAATGCTGATCATTTATCATTCGTCGAATGAATTACTATTCCTCCATGTGTCGCAGTATGTTCTGTCATTTGTAATTAGTTTGTGGAATTCATTGCTGATTTTTTGTAGTAGAGTCTGTCTCGACTGTAAAGAGCTGTCACACTGAGAGTAGTTCGATCCATCAATGAGATAAGTCACAAAATGTAATATTTGACCCTGTATTACGTCAAACTGCTGCTTTTTCTCGTAGACTCCGGAATAATGTTCACGTTTATTCTCCGTCCAGACAATCAACTTGATGGCAATTGTGATCCTATCTCGAGGCAAGTGCGGACTCTGCAAATCTGCCAGTCACTGCCTGCTGGCCATGGTTAAGGCTGATCGACTGATCGTTATACTTGATCTAATTCTGAGGGATATACCTGTTGCTTATTGGGTGAAGCTATGTTCCTTTCCACTATTTAATATCCACTGTGTCCTCATTTATGCGGTCGCAGACTGTTCGGTCTGATTCACTGTCAGTTTACTTTTGATCTATTTGTGGCCATTTTTCTGCGAGAAGCTGAAGGACAGATATTGCAAACAGAAAACACCAATTATACTGATAGGAATCGTATTGGGGTTAATTGTCTCAAGAAGATATTGCATCTCTTTATGAATACAAATGAATATAGGCTCGTCCGTTGCCTCTGGCTTACTTTGTAAAACTAAGTGTTCGTTCTTCAATGCAGTGGAGAATAATTGAACTTCTTCATAATGTGTCCACTTCATTTGGCCAATTTGTCCTAATGTTACTGTTCAATATTTTAACCGTCAGGCACATCATTGCAGGCAAACATTGTCAACCAGGGACTCTGAAGCCAGCGCAGTGGAGAGGATAAAAACCAAAGCTGGAAAATAATGTATCTTTGTTATGTTTACCATATTTGGGAATTTTATAGTATTATCGGCCGTATTTCTGAACTACGCTGTCTGTTTCGAAATGACATGGTGGGGCTTCAGTTCTGTAAGACTACACTGCACAATTGGATGAATAGAATTTTTGCTTTAGCTTCTAAGTTGCTGCATCAACGCCTGTATTTATGCAATGACACAAATTAAATTCAGAGTGCAGTTGCTCAAGATGATGAAATACCCTTAGTTTGTATCTGTTAAATTATTGGTCAAGATAGTTCTTTAGTGTGAACATAATCACTCCCTGCTTTGTGATACAAATATTCTGTTTACTGTACACTCAAAAAGATACTGCACCTGATATTAATTTCTATAAAATACAAAGCGTCCAAATGAATTTCGAAACGGTGACTAAATTACAAATGGTTGGACGCATGTAAGTTATCAGTCAAATAATTGTGAAAATACCAACTGAATTCCAGGTTGCAACTCAAAGGAGCGCAGCTGGGTTACCCCGTTTTAAGAAGGCTTCAGAGTTCATGTGGAGAAATTGGAAAGACGGAAGGATTTTTTTCGAGTTACAACCCGAAGAGGTCCACAGAGCGATTCATCGGATATACAATTTTGGATTTTGCAGAGAGAGTGGTGAGAGACAGACTAAGATATTGTCCAGGAATTCCTTAGTGCGGTTCAGGGTGACCGTAAATGGGGACGCAGGCCCGAACGGGGGCGGAAGGTTCAGCTTTGAAATAATTGGTGTTGATGCAGTGTGAAGGGTGGGGTCTGAAATTCATGAATGGAACAGAATCTAAAGAACATGGCGGATTGACATTCCTCCCAGTATGTAAAGGATAAAGGAGGGATCAGGGAAAAGATGATGTAAACGTGGAAAAAATGCATGTTTGTTTATAGTGACGGCAATGGTGCTCTTTCAGATATTGGACTGTCAGTGTGTGAAAAGAGTTAAAACTGTCGGTTGGTATATAAAGAATCGAGTTTCCGAAGGTTAGAGGTCGATTAGGGGAAAATTTTGGATCAGCAAATAAATTATTTCGATGGGGAAAATGAACATGGAATTGGTGGAGGATATAGGAAAACAAACTTTACATTGGTGAGTTGTTCCATAAAATCAGAATACTATGGATAATGGAAATCATAGAATCAAAGAACCCCTACAGTGCAGAAGGAGGCCATTTGACTTATCGAGCCTGCACCGACAATAAGCCCACCCAGGCCATATCACCGTAATCCGCATATTTTCCCTGCTAATCCCCCTGACACTAAGGGTCAGTTGAACATGGCTAATCCACCTAACCTGCACATCTTTGGAGTGTGGGAAGAAACGGTACCATCCGGAGAAAACCCACACACACAGTGACAACGAGCAAACTCCACACAAACAGTCACCCAAACGGTAAAACGAAACTTGGTCCCTGGCGCTTTGAGGCATCAATGCTAACCACCGTGCCACTGTGCCAACCAAAGTCTAAAATTAAAGCAAAAAATAGAGTCATAGAGTCAGAGATGTTTACAGCCTGGAAACATGCCCTTCGGCCCAACTTGTACATGCCGCCCATTTTGTTCAAACCCCAGAGCTAATCCTAATTGCCTGCATTTGGCCCATATCCCTCTATACCAATCTTACCCATGTAACTGTCTAAATGCTTTTTAAAATACAAAATTGTACCCGCCTCTACTATTACCTCTGGCAGCTTGTTCCAAACACTCACCACCCTCTGTGTGAAAAAATTGCCCCTCTGTCACTTTTGTATCTTTCCCCTCTCACCTTAAACCGATGCCCTCTAGTTTTAGACTCCTCTAACTTTGGGACAAGATATTTACTATCAAGCTGATCTGTGCTCCTCACTATTTTATACATCTCTATAAGACCACCCCTCAGCCTTCTGCGCTCCAGAGAAAAAGTCCCAGTCTATCCAGCCTCTCCTTATAACTCAAACCATCAAGTCCTGGTAGCATCCTAATAAATCTTTTCTGCACTCTTTCTAGTTTAATAATATCCTTTCTATAATAGGGTGACCAGAACTGTACACAACATTCTAAGTGTGGCCTTATTCATGTCTTGTAGAACTTCAACAAGTTGTCCCAACTCCTGTATTCAATGTTCTGACCGATGAAACAAGCATGCTGGATGCCTTCTTCACGACTCTGTCCACCTGTGACTCCACTTTCAAAGAGCTATGAACATGTGCCCCTAAATCTCTTTGTTCTGTAACTCTCCCCAATGCCCTACCATTAACTGAGTAAGTCTTGCCTTGGTTCAATCTACCAAAATGCATCACCTCGCATTTATCTAAATTAAACTCCATCTGCCATTCATCAACCCACTGGCCCAGTTGATCAAGATCCTGTTACAATCAGAGATAACTTTCTTCACCATCCACTATGCCACCAATCATGGTATCATCTGCAAACTTACTAACCATGCCTCCTATATTCTCATCCAAATCATTAATATAAATGGCAAATAAGAGTGGACCCAGCACTGATCCCTGAGGCGCACCACTGGTCACAGGCCTCCAGTTTGAAAAACAACACTCTGCAACCACCCTCTGGCTTCTGTCAAGAAGCCAATTTTGTATCCATTTGGATACCTCACCTTGGATTCCATAAGATTTAACCTTATGCAACAACCTACTATGCACTACATTGTCAAAGGCCTTGCTAAAGTCCACGTATCTCCCTTCTTGGTTACCCCTTCAAAAAACTCAAATTTGTGAGACATGATTTTCCACTCACAAAGCCATGACTGTCCCTAATCAGTCCTTGCCTCTCTAAATGCCTGTAGATCCTATCTCTCAAAATACTTTCCAACAACTTACCCACCACAGATGTGAGGCTTACTGGCCTGTAGTTCCCAGGCTTTTCCCTGCAGCCCTTTTTAAACAAAGGCACAACATTTGCCACTCTCCAATCTTCAGGCACCTCATTCGTGACTATCGATGATTCAAATATCTCTGCTGGGGACCCACAATTTCCTCCCTAGCCTCCCACAATGTCCTGGGATACACTTCATCAGGTCACGGGAATTTATCTACCTTGATGCGCTTTAAGACTTCCAGCACCTCTTTCTCTGTAATATGTATACTCCTCAAGACATCACTATTTATTTCCCCAAGTTCCCTACTATCCATGCTTTTCTCAACAATAAATACTGATGAGAATTATTCATTTAGGATCTCACCCATCCCTTGTGGATCCGCACATAAATTACCTTGTTGATCCTTAAGAGGCCCTACTCTCTCCCTTATTACTCGTTTGCACTTTATGTCTTTGTAGAAGCTCTTTGGATACTCGTTTGCCTTATCTGCCAAAACAATCTCGTGTCCCCTTTTTGCCCTCCTGATTTCTCTCTTAACTCTACTTTTAAACCTCCTATACTCTTGAAGGGATTCTCTTGGTCCCAGCTGCCTATGCATGTCATGTGCCTCCTTCTTCTTCTTGACCAGGGCCTCAATATCCCGAGTCATCCAGGGTTCCCTACTTCTGCCAGCCTTGCCCTTCACTCTAAGAGGAATGTGCTTACTCTGAACCCTGGTTAACACACTTTTGAAAGCCGCCCACTTACCAGACGTCCCTGGAAAAAGGCACCGGTACTGCAAGCATTTGTGGAGATAGAGTTGACAGTAGTCCATATGAGCCACATGTGGGTAGTTGTATAGCTGTTGCAGAAAGTTCAGGTGAAAATTGAAGGCTGGTGCAAGGGTGTGGGTCGAATTTGCCACTTTGCCCGCCCATCGACGGGCGGTGCAAGCCGGGACATTTAAGCGAGAGCGGAGAAATCAGGTTTGCGTAGTCATCCTACTTGACTTTGTGGCATCGCCGGCCAGGAGTTGTTCTCTCCGGCGAGGATCACGCATGGTCCCCATGAATGGGACCAGTCGTTATAGCCTCGTTGGTAGATCCTGAGGCCATTGTGCCCCCCACCCCACTCCACATCGAAGTTGAGGGCAAGGAGGGATGCCCTTGGGACGGGGAATAGGTCCTGAAGGGGGTGGGTCTAGCCGCGGGCAGAGTCTGAGCGGGCGGGGCAGATGGGCAGACGTAACCTGAAGGGGCGACGCCAGGCTGGGAGCGGGACCTGAGGGGTCAGGACTTGTGGAACCAGGCGTAAGGGGCGGGGTTGGGGGGGGCGGTCTCTGAAAAGCGCATACTATATATATAATGGTTACTCACCAGCGCATTGCACATATTGAAATATGGAGGCAGAAGACGACATTAGAGCAGATAGGCAATAGTTGGATAGAAGTGGCATGTTCAAAGCCATGCTTAATGTAAGGGAAATAGAGAAACGCACCTTTTATGGAGGGAATTCCTGAGCTCAGATCCTTGGGAACATTAAGCATGACCACAACCTGTGGAAAAATTAAATTAATGCTGTTTGAGAGCTCAGAATTAGATGAGCAGATCTTTGTGAAGGTTATGAGGATGATAGAGATTGCAGAGATCAGAAGGTTAGAGTTCAGGCAGGGAGTTGGAAAAAGAATGAGAATTGGAAAATGCACGACTTAATTCGCAGAGATCTACCTTAAGGCAGGGATCTGTTATAATCCAGGTCAGAAACTCTTACATAATTTTATGAAGTCAGCCCAGGCCACAGGTATTGCACGTTGAATTTTGGCACCGGTAAGCATAAGATGTTTTGCTCCTGGTATGATTCAAATGACCCACTAGGGAGCTTTTGTCAAACAAAATTTATTTAAGAATACAGTTAACACAGAAAGAAAATTAGCAATTTCATTTACCAATTAATAACAGGAGAAAAACAACCATGATATTTTAAAACTCAGAACAACTAAATGTACTGTTCCAACACAAAGACATCCTTACAAATATACCACCATTCCAAGTATACCACAGAAAATAAGAATGTTCACTTGACGCTGGATTTTCTTACTCTGAACCACCTGCTGTGAATTAGCCATTTCGATAGAGAACTGAAAATCAGACTTGCCAGGCCTTTAACGTCCACCAGGTAGAGATAGAACCGCTGCTGGACTCCAGCAAGCAAGCAATCAACAGCAACATTTTCACTCCAGGAAGGCAAGAAAATCTGTTTCCAGCGAGCCAACAAAATTTCTCACTCCCGGAGAGAGACCGACATGCTGCCTCCAACCTGGAGTCCAAAAACCTGCTAACTCGCCAGCAGCAAAAACTGAAAGTAACTGAACTCTTGGCAGAGATTTAAAAAACTGTCCCATCTGACTTGTCAATAAATCTTCCCACAACATTTCAAACAGGGTCGCAAACTCCCGGAGAGTGCATTAGGCTCAGATCAAAAATAAATCAGGCTGCACTTAAAACATTCAAGCAACAATAAAACGGCATCTAATCAGGCAGCTCAGTGCTACAATACAAAAACAGAACTGCATATAACAGCAGAGGACATGCTTAAATAATATATTTCTTAAAGGCACAGTAGCGACTCAGAGCAAATGAATGATGCTTTAACTGCAATAGGCGCAAGAAAGGAGACAGGCAACAGATTATTTAAGCTAATGATGGGTAGAATGTGGAATTCCAGTCACGAGTTTGGAATCTTAATTTTAAACATACCTACCATTTGTAATGAATCATCCAATGTATCATTGAACCTAAGATAATACAGTTAGAGCATCAATCATTTTCACTAATAATGTGTTAGTGACTCTGTCTTATTCCTTTTAACTAATTAAATACATTTGAAGTATTTTTACTGCAGAGAATGGGATTGCCATTTTGTGCATACCAAAATCTCACATTCCACTCAGATTTCTGACTCTGTGATTTTTTGACATATTTATCTAAACGTAAAAGAACTCAAACGGGTAGCTAGAAGGGCAAAAAGAGGTCACGAAATGTTCTTGGTAGAAATGATTAAGGACAATCCTTAGGCATTTTATTCATATGTTAGGAACAAAAGAGTGTTCAGGGAAATAGTTGGACCTCTCAGGGACAAAGGCGGAGAATGATGCTTAGAACCCAAGGGAATAGGGGAGATCCTAAATGAATACTTTGCATCGGTATTCACAAAGGAGAGGGACTTGTTGACTGGGAGTGTCTCAGAAGGGGGTGTTGACCCGTTTGAGAGAATCTCCATTACAAGGGAGGAAGTGTTAGGTTTTTTAGGTAACATTAAAACTGACAAATCCCCAGGGCCTGATGGCATCTATCCCAGACTGCTCAGGGCGACAAGAGATGTAATTGCTGGGCCTCTAACGGAAATCTTTGTCTCTTTGTTGGACACAGGTGAGGTCCCTGAGGACTGGAGGATTGCGAATGTGGTACTGTTAATTAAGAAGGGTAGCAGGGATAACTCGGGTAATTATAGGCCAGTGAGCTTGACGTCCATGGTGGGGAAGTTGGTGGAGAGGGTTCTTAGAGACACGATGTATGTGCATTTAGAACGGAACAATCGCATTAGTGACAGACAGCATGGTTTTGTAAGAGGGAGGTCGTGCCTTACAAATTTGGTGGAGTTTTTTGAGGAAGTGACAAAAACGGTTGACAAAGGAAGGGCCGTGGATGTCGTCTATATGAATTTCAGTAAGGCATTTGACGAAGTCCCTCATGGCAGGTTGATTAAGAATGTTAAGGCTCATGGGATACAAGGAGAGGTGGCTAGATGGGTAGAAAACTGGCTTGGCCACAGGAGACAGAGGGTAGCAGACAAAGGGTCTTTTTCTGGCTGGAGGTCTGTGACCAGTGGTGTTCCGCAGGGCTCTGTACTGGGACCTCTGCTATTTGTGATATATTATTTGGAAGAAGGTGTAACTGGTGTTATCAGCAAGTTTGCAGATGACACGAAAGTGGCTGGACTTGCGGATAGCGATGAACATTGTTGGACAATACAGCAGGATATAGATAGGCTGGAAAATTGGGCAGAGAAATGGCAGATGAAATTTCATCCAGATAAATGCGAAGTGATGCATTTTCGAAGAACTAATGTAGGGGGGAGTTATACAATAAATGGCAGAGCCATCAAAAGTATAGAAGCACAGAGGGATCTAGGTGTGCACGTCCACAAATCCTTGAACGTGGCAGGACAGGTGGAGAAGTTGGTGGAGAAGGCATATTGTATGCTTGCCTTGACAGGATGGGGTATAGAGTATTAAAGGTGGAGTCTGATGTTGCAGCTGTATAGAATGCTGGTTAGGCCACATTTGGAGTAGTTCTGGTCCAGTTCTGGTCGCCGAACTGCCAGAAGGACGTGGAGGCTTTAGAGAGAGTGCAGAGAAGGTTTACCAGGATGTTGCCTGGTATGGAGGGTCTTAGCTATGGGGAGAGATTAGGTAAACAGGGCTTGTTCTCCGTCGAAAGACGGAGAATGAGGGGACACCTAATCGAGGTGTACAAAATTAGGAAGGGTATCGATAGGGTCAACAGTGGGAAGCTTTTTCCCAGGCTGGAGGTGACGATCACGAGGGGTCACGGGCTCAAGGTGAGAGGGGCGAGGTATAATTCAGATATCAGACGGACGTTTTTTACACAGAGAGTGGTGTGGGCCTGGAATGCGCTGCCAAGTAGGGTGTGGAGGCAGACACGCTGGCATCGTTTAAGACGTACCTGGATAGTCACATGAGCAGTCTGGGAATGGAGGGATACAAACGAATGGTCTAGTTGGACCAATGAGCGGCACAGGCTTGGAGGGCCGAAGGGCCTGTTTCCTGTGCTGTACTGTTCTTTGTTCTTTGTTTGTTCTGCTCACATTTTGCAGTACTTTCTGAAATTGTTGCATTATTGATTTGATTTTGATTTTTCTCATCTTTTTTCATAACTTTACACTTTTGAATATTCACACAATTTCGCACATTATAACTGATTTCTCCAAAACCATATTTCCCACAAGGTTATTCCAAAGAGCTCCCGTATTTCCTTTGAACATTTCTCTAATTACCTTATAACAATTGAAGTGAGTTTTTATGCTGTTTGCCTTTTTTTAAACATTGAAAATAGTTTCTTCCATTTTAACTCCTTAATTGTTTCGTTGCTTATTCTGCTTATCATGCTTTTAATTATTCTGCTATCTCAGATTTCCCGGAACTTAACTTTAACACATATTTTCCGATATAATTTAAAGATTTTCCCCCATTTTCCATGCCGATGTTTTCTCGAACTATTCCCACACGTTTGAATCTTAATATTTTCCTTACGTTTTATCCATATTTCGGTTTTGAATTATCTTCACATTTTTCAATCTTGATTTTCCTCTGATTGTTCCGAAATGTTCCACTTTTTAACTTTCACAGAACGCAATGCACACACACACTTCATTATTTTGAATTTAAAATGGTGATCATCCATTTTTATGCAAGGTTCTCATGTTTAAATGGTTCAATGCTTCACAGATTATTCTTGCATTCTTCAATTTTCGAATGATTATTGCATATCTAAATTACAATTTCAATCTGTGAATTTGACTATTTACTCTGACATGATTCAGTCCTTGAAACACACTAATTGTTCTCAGTATTTTTCTTTCGATTCCCGCCCCCCCGCCCCCACTTTTCCCACATTTTCCTCATATTTCATTGCGGATTCGTCACACTGTTTCTGATTTTTAATGATTTGAATTATTCGCATATGTTTCATTGTCTTCAATTCACCTTTGATGCTCATATTTGATTGCTTGAGTTTGCAAACGTTTCTCACACGCGTTTTTGCAATCTTTGAGTATTCCACTTTCATTGAACATAGAACATAGAAAGCCACAGCACAAACAGGCCCTTCGGCCCACAAGTTGCGCTGATCATATCCCTACCTCTAGGCCTATCTATAACCCTCAATCCCATTAAATCCCATGTACTCATCCAGAAGTCTCTTAAAAGACCCCAACGAATTTGCCTCCACCACCACCGACGTCAGCCGATTCCACTCACCCACCACCCTCTGAGTGAAAAACTTACCCCTGACATCTCCTCTGTACCTACCCCCCAGCACCTTAAACCTGTGTCCTCTCGTAGCAACCATTTCAGCCCTTGGAAATAGCCTCTGAGAGTCTACCCTATCCAGACCTCTCAACATCTTGTAAACCTCTATCAGGTCACCTCTCATCCTTCGTCTCTCCAGGGAGAAGAGACCAAGCTCCCTCAACCTATCCTCATAAGGCATGCCCCCCAATCCAGGCAACATCCTTGTAAATCTCCTCTGCACCCTTTCAATGGCTTCAACATCTTTCCTGTAATGAGGTGACCAGAAATGTGCGCAGTACTCCAAGTGGGGTCTAACCAGGGTCCTATAAAGCTGCAGCTTTCCTTTTCTTTTTCACTGGGATTAGGCAAGGTTTTGTCAACATTTTGATACTTTAAATTATGTTTCTCATTTTTCTGGCATTTTTCACTCTGAACGACTGTCGCATTGTTTACATTTTCATTCATTTTCATTCAGATTTTGCAATGCAATTACTATCAGACTTTTACGACGAGGAATTTGTTGACTTTGCCAACATGTCTTTTTTCATGTTTGAAATTTTCTTAAGGGTACTTATATTTTGAAATCTTTGAATTCCAATGCATATTCTTTATTTTCACCTTGATAGTTTCTCAATCCATTTTCACCATTGGGTTATCCACATTATTCCATTTTTAACTCTTGAAATTTCAACACATTGACGCCTTCACTGCTCAAAATCGCTCAGCAGAAATCTATTCTTCCAATGCATTCAAAGGACCAGAATACGATTGAATTGGATATTTCTTCAATGGCTGGAACACAATTTAAAAACATGCATTAGGTGCATTCAGAGGAACCACCAATGATTAAACCTTTCAGAGTGGATAGATTACAACGTATGGGACAGTATTAAGAAAACTGCATTTGATACATTCAAAAGTAGTCAAAAAGATTGAGAAAATCAGATTGGATAAATTAAAATGATGAAAAGATGAGAATATCACTGGTCAGCCTGTAATTTTGCCAGACATAATTGACCTTCCAAAAGTGAAGACCAGTTGTATTCTTGAACCACGGTAAGAGTTTTAACAACACCAGGTTAAAGTCCAACAGGTTTATTTGGTAGCAAATACCATTAGCTATCGGAGCGCTGCTCCTTCATCAGATGGAGTGGAAATGTGCTCTCAAACAGGGCACAAAGACACAAAATCAAGTTACAGAATACAGTGTTCTGTAACTTGATTTTGTGTCTCTGTGCCCTGCTTGAGAGCACATTTCCACTCCATCTGACGAAAGAGCAGCGCTCCGAAAGCTAGTGGTATTTGCTACCAAATAAACCTGTTGGACTTTAACCTGGTGTTGTTAAAACTCGTACTGTGTTCACCCCAGTCCAACGCCGGCATCTCCACTTCTTGGACCACGTCAGTCCTTCTGGTTTCGG
Organism: Mustelus asterias; assembly: GCF_964213995.1. Taxonomy (NCBI): domain Eukaryota; kingdom Metazoa; phylum Chordata; class Chondrichthyes; order Carcharhiniformes; family Triakidae; genus Mustelus; species Mustelus asterias. Next base: position 40,847,831 of record NC_135808.1, read on the forward strand.
CAGACACATAGATGTGATGGAGAAAGTCCTAGGGTTCCGACCTAGTGATAATGAACAAACAGTGATCCAGTTCAAATCTTTGACGGTGTTTTGCTTGCAGCAGAAAGGGCAACTGCTCAAGTTTAGTAGTTCTGCAGCACCTGTCGGGTAGAGTTCAGGACTACGGGTTTAGAAGGTGTTGTCACAGGAGCATTGGGAGGTTGCTGTCGTGCGTCTTGCAGATGGTACACATTTCTGCAATTGGAAATTGTTGATGAAATGAGCTCATGCACAAGATTGTGAATAGCGTGTTGATAAAGTGATCTGTTTCTGCTGAATCTTCGAATTTGCACTCTTCCAGACAACCGCAGGATATTCCTTCACACTCCTGACCTGTGCCCGCTAAAGTTGGCGAAAGGCCTTGGAGAGTCAGAAGGTGAGCTGCTCTTCATAGATTTCATAACCTCTGACCGGCTCCTGCAGCCGACTTGTTTGTGCAGCTGGTGCATTTCAGGTTACTGTCAATAGGAGAAGAATAGCTTCGACTTTGTTGAGCTGCTAATTTACTGGCTATTGTATGGTGAGAATATTATTTGATACTTATAAGCTGAGGCCCGGATGTTGTTCATGTGCTGCATTTGGACAGAGGCTGTTGTAATTGGTAGACTAGCTTTCGTACGGAACACTGTGCAATCATCAAATAAAATCCTCACTGAATTTTAAGTATTAGACTTATTCGTAGCTCGCAAAGCATGGCTTAGGAATGCATTTAGAGCTTGCATGGGACGCAACATGATTAATAGCATACATTAAACAGATTCAAAATGTCAGAACATTTTTGCACAACCTGTTTCTGAGGAGCTCAACATAATATAAAGATGGTTGAAGAAGTCAAATAGGCAAAAATAGATGTGTTCAATGGCACCAGGACATGTGGTAGGAACTTATACACAAGCAAATAGCTTCAAATCCATCCTCTTAAACATCACTGATTTATTTTTGTTTCAGATGCTCGCCTACGGAGTGATTTGAATATCTCCATTATTGGCGCTCACACATTCAGCTGCCAAGATCCGAAATTTTAAAAATTCCTCTGTTAACATCTCTGCCCCATTTCCTCTTTATCCGCGTTTAAGACATTCTTTAAGACAGGGCTTTTAAAAATAGGTTATAAGGTGCGAAATTAATGAATTATTTTAAACCCGTAGTAAACAGACGTTCGATGTCACATCGACATTTGGTTCAGTTCAAGACACCACATGTCAGGAAGATGTGAAAGATTTCGGGGGAATGCAGAAAAGATCCGCAAAAATGGTCCTAAGGATGAAGAATGTAGAATTAACATCCCTCCTCAAAAAGGAAAATAACTGATGCAACAGGGACCAGAACAGAACAGAGCTCGCACCACGCGCCCCCCCCCCCCCCAACCCCCCGCACAACCGACCCACCACCCCACTACCATCATTCACACACACGTCAATGGTGCGGACTCTGAAAATCCTGGGAAGTCTCACATATGGTTTTTTTCCTCATCAGTGGGAACCAATCGGAATAATCTGTTTAACTAATTGCAGAGTCTTAACCACTTACCATGATCATGTTTGAACTGAACAAGATTTTAATCAACTGTGTCTTTGAAATGTTTGGCGGGTGGTTTGAAGAGGAACTGTGATACGGACATTCGTTGACGAAATGGTGAATGGTAAACTTCTTTAGCAATCTGGCAGAGTTTGTGAAGCAGCAGTCTGGGAATGAGAAATAAAAAAGAAACACCTAAACAGTGAGTTCGGGATGCAATCGTCTGGGCTCAGTTGCTTTTGGGACCTCGCCGGTGGTGGTCCCGTAGGCGAGGATCAGGTATGGTCCCCATTGACAGTTTCAGACAGGATGCTTTCGACGGCAGGACCAGAGGCCATTTCGCCCATCACAGCCCCCTCATCCCCCCCCCTCCCCCCACACCCGCTGCCCCGGGAGGTCAGGAAAGAGGTAGGGTGCACTTTGGACACTGCCTGCCAGGGAGTGCTAGCCTCGTACTGCACTTCGGCCACCCTCGCACTGCCAGAATGGCACACTGACATTGCCCACCGGACAATGGGCAGTGCCAAGGGGGGCGAGGTCTGCGGATGGGGGAGGGAGATACTGTGACAGGGCGGGGCCTAAAGGGAATAAGTTAATCTGGGGTGTGGGGCACTGCGCTCTCTGGAAATGCGATGGTGAAGATGTTACGCACTCTGCATCCAGTGATGGGCTGGTCCGCACGTGGCGGAGGGGGATCGATAACGGAACCCTGCAATAGCGGAGCGGTGGGTGGGCGTGCCGGGGCAATCGACCACAGGAAGGCAGTGTCCTGTGCTCTCTGTGTTCATGGAACATAGAAATCTGAGCATGCGCAATGGCACCCAATTTTCCAGCTTTCGCGAGCTTCTGCCATTCTTACTTGCTGGAACCAGATCTTGGATTACTTTTTTCACAGATTGAGGTAAGATCCAATTTTTTACTCGCCCAATACAAAACCAAACAGCACGATTCTCTCCCGTTTTCACTTTCATTCATCACCAAGAGTTTTTTCAGGCAAGATCGTCTCCTTAATATGGAAAGTTCCTGACGCTGAGACCAACCTGACTTTTGTAGGTAGAAGAAATTCTTGCGACTGGGTGTTTGAAATCACAGTGGGCTCATTCTAACGTTCTATCACTGTCCATGTTTGAGAACCCCGAAGTACAGAAATTGTTGAGGGATTTTTGTGGGTTGGTTTAGGGGCAGGACAGTGGCACAGTGATCAGCGCTGTTCCCTCATAGTGCTGGAGACCTGGTTCTGGCCTTGTGGAATGGTCTTTGGGGAGTTTTAATGTCCTCCTCGTGTCTGTGTGGGGAGAACCCATCCGGGTACAGCTGCTTTCCCCATAGCTCCACAAATGTGCAGTGTAGGTGGATTGGCAATGCTAAATTGCCCCTTAGTGCTGATAAATGCGGAAGACGGATTAGTCATGGTAAATGCGCGAGGCTATGGGGTTGGGCCTGGGTTACATGCCCTTTTGAGGACACACTGCAGAATCGATGGGCTGAATGGTCTTCTTCTGCACTCTCTGGAATCTATGAAACCCGGGTGTGATTACATGTAGCAAGTGCTTCTACACAGGGATTCATAGATGTGTTGATAATTTAGCTCAAAAATGAATAACTGCCAAGAATTACTGACACTGAATAAAATGTCAGCCATTGTGTTATTACTCTGAATCGTTTCAGGAATTAAGAGGGCTCGTTTAGCTTTAATGATCTCCAACATCCAGAACTTCATTCGTACTGAAGATGATCGTCATAACGTACTGTCCGGAATGCAAGCCGTAACCCTCTTTTCCTTTAGAGTTGCAATCAGTTGACAAGGTGAGTTGGAGGTTAAGGTTGGGGATGGACTCTTCACCTATTGTGTTCTGTTCGTGTTGATTATCGTTGTATTTTTGAATGTTCAATACATTGCTTCTTTGCCTTTCAACATCATCGCTCGTGAATATCTTTGTCGACTTTCTGAAATGGTTTCAACTTTGCTCCTTCTTCCCTGCCAGTCTCTCGGGATCGAGGATGACTTGCTTAACTTGGGTTAATGGGTGCTGAGATGGCTGATAATTCGAATGCAACTTCTGACACTTGAACAGATGGTGCTTGAAGCCTTGGGCAAATAGGTTCTTTGGACTTTTGTGCGGTACGTTAACAATTTGAATCTTGATGAAGCCTCTCGATATGTTCAGATCCCTCCTGAATGAGGTTTCTCCATTTTCGTCAGTCACAAACCAGGGTCTCTCACGAGTCAGAGAACATGTTTTACCTCTTCAGGGACGTTCTGAGGACATCTCTAAAGGGTCTACACTGACCTCCTTGGAGTCTCCTATGGTGACTTAGTTCGGAATACAATAATTGCTTCAGGTGTCTTGTGCCAGACGGAAGGAAGAGTTGTCCCACACAGAGGGAGTGGATTTGAGTGATTAGTGCCTTGACCCTGGGAAAGCGTGGCAATCAATGTGTTAACTTAAGGAAGGTCTCTGCTGCTGGACGAGCTTTCTTAAACTGGATCTAGAGAAACTCAGAAAGGCACGGCTGGTGGTAATTCTACAGTGCGTTGAAGCGTCTGCTGTAATTTCTCAAAGTCTCTGAAGTGTATAATAAGATTATGTGCTACTAAAAGGAATTATGAAATGAAACTTCGAAGGCACAACAAAAGCAATAAGATGAAACTGTGTCTTTACATAAAAGTAAAGCGGGTAGTCAGGAGCAATGTTGGCGCACAAAAGACCGAAAATGGGATATTACCAATGAATATTGGTAATTGGCAGACATGCTAAATAATTAAAGACAAATACTTCGCCTGTTGGAATCTGAAACAAAAGCAGAAAATGGAGGAGAATCTCAGCAGATTTGACACCATCTGTATAGAACAGAGCCAGCGTTTCGGGTCTGTATGACACTTATCAGAGCTGAGAACAACGAAAATCAGACACGATTTATACTATATGTGCGTGTTGAGGGTGGGCGGGGGGAGGGGGGGTGGAGGGCGGGGCTGTAATTGGATAAAGGAAATGCAAATTGTGATGATGCAGGCTGAGAAAGTTGCTAAAAGTGTTCATTAAATGATCAGAAGGTGTGAAAGACAGAAGTCCAGCTTCTAAGCGACTACCTGAGGATCTTCCCCCACCAACTCCAGCATGATGCGCTACTGAACACATCTTCCCCTCAGTCCCACTGTCAGCATACCACAGGGACCATTCCCGACAGGACAACCTGGTGCACTATTTCATCCCACCCAACACCTGACCCCCTGTCCATGGCACCTTCCCTGCAACAGCTGTACCTTTCCCTCCTCCCTAATCACCACAATCCCAAGGCGCAAACACACTTCTCAGGTGAAGCACCGCTTTACGTGCACGTCCTTCAATCTGGTCGATTGTATTCGCTGCTCCAAATGTGGTCTACTCTACCCGAGAGAGACCAAGCGCAGACTGGGTGACACCTTTGCAGAACACCTTCAGTCTGTCTGGAAGCAGGACCCAGACTTTCCTGTTGCTGACCAATTTAACACACCACACTAATCTCCTATCCACATTGCCTTTTGTAATGTTCCTGTGAACTCCAATGCAAACTAGAGGAACAGCAACTCATCTTCTGATTGGGCATTTTACAGCCTTCTGGACTGGACATTGCGTTTAACAACCTCAGAGCTTCAACTTCCCCTGAACCTTCACCCAATTTCCATTCATTTTCTTTCATTTCTTCATTACATCCTATTTATCCATGTTATCCCTTTTCATTCGTATTTCTAATCTTCCATTATGTGCCCAACCACTTTGTGATCCCAAACGCCCTTCAGGGCAACTGTTACATTCCTTTGGTAGTCCCTTCCAACAATACCTCTGTTCTGCCTTTCAGACATTCTGATCACTTACTGGACACGTTTAGCATCTTTCTCAACTGTCATCATGATAATTTACATTTTCTTTGCCCAAGTACAACCCACAGCACATCCCATTCCGCCTCCCCCACCTCTTCCCCCACCCCTCCCCCCCAAGGATAATTTTAGTGCTGCGTTTCGTACTTTTCTTAAATTTCCCGCACACTGTAAATCATATCTATGGTGAGGCTTGGTTCAGGAAAAGTACACTACAAGTCTGGACAGCGCGCTTGGAAAACTGGGAAGAGGACGTTGAGGAAAACCTTTGCAACGATCTTTCTTTTCACAAACAGCATGACAATTCTTATCTGGTTACCATAATTCCTTTGGTGAAAAAGTATAGATGGGACATGTATTATTTTCTAAAATGAGTGATACCAGTTTGTTCTCACAGGAGTGCATCCACACTGTGTTTCAGCAGAGATACATGATGGGAACCTAATGAAAAATCTAGATCTATATCATTTTGCAGAATTGCCTTCAAATCATAGAATCCGACAGTGCAAAATTATGTCATTCGGCCCTTCAAGTCTGTACCAACCACAATTCCACCCAGGCCCTAACCCTATGCATTTACACTAAGGGGCATGGCCAATCCACCTAAATCGCACCTCTTTGGAGTGTGGGAGCAAACCAGAGTACCCGGAGGAAACCCACCCAGCCACGAGGAGAATGTATAAATTCCACACTGATGGTGACCCGAGCCGGGTATTGAACCAGAGTCCCTGGCACCAGTGCTAACCGCTGTGCCATTGTGCCACCCTGGATTTTAGATTCCACTCAACAGTTATTTCATGTTCAGGACTACACTGGATAACCCTTATTTCATGAAATCTGAGTTGTGCGGAGGAAGAGAGGGACATTGGAGTTTACATCTACAGGTCTTTAAAGGCAATTAAGGCAACGAAGAAGGTATATGGCAAAAATTCCTTCATTTGCTGGGGCAGAGAACAATATGTAGGTAGCCCGACTAGAGAGGGGGCTATACTGGACCTCGTACTGGGGAATGAGCCCGGTCAGGTCTTCAAAGTTTCGGTAGGGGAACATGTGGCAAATAGTGACCACAATTCTGTTAGCTTTAGGATCATGATGGAAAAGGATGAGTGGTGTCCCAAGGGTAAGGTGTTGGATTGGGGGAAGGCTAACTTTAGTGGGATTAGGCAGAAATTGGCAGCTCTTGATTGGGAGAGGCTGTTTGAGGGTAAATCCACATCTGGCATGTGGGAGTCTTTTAAGGAACAGTTGTTAGGGCTACAGGACAGGCATGTGCCTGTTAAAAAGAAGGAGAGGAAGGGTAGGATTCGAGAACCGTGGATAACCAGGGAAATTGAGGGACTGGTCAAAAAGAAAAGAGAGGCGTATGGTAGGTCCAGGCAGCTAAAAATGGAGGGAGCTCTGGAGGAGTGCAAAGAAAGTAGGAAAGAACTCAAACGGGGAATTAGAAGAGCAAAAACGGGTCACGAAATGTTCTTGGCAGACAGGATTAAGGAGAATCCCAAGGCATTTTATTCATACTTTAGGAACAAAAGGGTTGTCAGGGAAAAAATCGGACCTCTCAGGGACAAAAGTGGGGAATTGTGCTTGGAGCCCAAAGAAGTAGGGGAGATCCTAAATGAATACTTTGCGTCGGTTCACAAAGGAGAGGGATGTGTTGACTGGGAGTGTCTCGGAGGGGAGTGTTGAACCGTTGGAGAAAATCTCCATGACAAAGGAGGAAGTGTTAGGTTTGTTAGAGAATTTAAAGACTGACAAATCCCCAGGGCCTGATGGAATCTATCCAAGGCTGCTCAGGGAGACGAGAGATGAAATCACTGGGCCTCTGACGCAAATCTTTGTCTCGTCACTGGACGCAGGTGAGGTCCCAGAGGATTGGAGGATAGCTAATGTGGTCCCGTTATTTAAGAAGGGTAGGAAGGATAACCCGGGTAATTATAGGCCGGTGAGCTTGACGTCCGTGGTGGGGAACGTGTTGGAGAAGATTCTTAGAGATAGGATGTATGCGCATTTAGAAAGGAATAAACTCATTAACGATAGTCAGCATGGTTTTGTGAGAGGGAGGTCATGCCTCACTAACCTGGTGGAGTTTTTTGAAGAAGTGACCAAAATGGTTGACGAGGGAAGGGCCGTGGATGTCGTCTATATGGACTTTAGTAAAGCATTTTACAAAGTCCCTCATGGTAGGCTGGTGAAAAAGGTTGGATCTCATGGGATAAAGGGGGAGGTGGCTAGATGGGTGGAGAACTGGCTTGGTCACAGAAGACAGAGGGTGGTAGTGGAAGGGTCTTTTTCCGGCTGGAGGCCTGTGACGACTGTTGTTCCACAGGGCTCTGTATTGGGACCTCTGCTGTTTGTGATTTATATAAATGATCTGGAAGAAGGTGTAACTGGGGTGATCAGTAAGTTTGCGGACGACACAAAATAGGCAGGACTTGCAGATAGTGAGGAGCATTGTCAGAAGCTATAGAAGGATATAGATAGGCTGGAAATTTGGGCAAAGAAATGGCAGATGGAGTTCAATCCTGATCAATGCGAAGTGATGCATTTTGGTAGAAATAATGTAGGGAGGAGCTATATGATAAATGGTATAACCATAAAGGGTGTAGATACGCAGAGGGACCTGGGTGTGCAAGTCCACAGATCCTTGAAGGTGACGTCACAGGTGGAGAAGGTGGTGAAGAAGGCATATGGCATGCTTGCCTTTATAGGACGGGGCATAGAGTATAAAAGTTGGGGTCTGATGTTGCAGATGTATAGAACGTTGGTTCGGCCGCATCTGGAACACTGCATCCAGTTCTGGTCGCCACACTACCAGAAGGACGTGGAGGCTTTGGAGAGAGTACAGAGGAGGTTTACCAGGATGTTACCTGGTATGGAGGGGCTTAGTTATGAGGAGAGATTGGGTAAACTGGGGTTGTTCTCCCTGGAAAGACGGAGGATGAGGGGAGACTTAATAGAGGTGTATAAAATTATGAAAGGCATAGATAGGGTGAACGGTGGGAAGCTTTTCCCCAGGTCGGTGGTGACGTTCACGAGGGGTCATAGGTTCAAGGTGAAGGGTGGGAGGTTTAACACAGATATCAGACGGACATATTTTACACAGAGGGTGGTGGGGGCCTGGAATGCGCTGCCAGGCAAGGTGGTGGAGGCGGACACACTGGGAACGTTTAACACTTATCTCGACAGTCATATGAACGGAGTGGGAATGGAGGGATACAAAAGAATGGTCTCGTTTGGACCAGGGAGCGGCGCGGGCTTGGAGGGCCGAAGGGCCTGTTCCTGTGCTGTATTGTTCTTTGTTCTTTGTTGTTCTAAGAGCAGGATGAACGTTGCACTACAAACGTATGTGACACTAGTTCGATAACCGTATCAATACTATCAGTGGTTCTGGACACGTGTTTACAGGAGAGTTGTGATTCTGCTGTGGACAATGTGGAGAAGTGGCTCCCAGGGCTGGAAAACATTTGCCGTAAAGAAAGGTTGGTTCGGCTGAAGGAAAACAGAGAATGCAGAGGAGTGATTTAATTGAGTGTATAAAGTTATGGCAGGCCTGTATCTCTGTTTACCATGGTAGAGAGTACAAAAATGAACTCGCAGGAGTTGGAAAATTGCAAAATGGGGAGGAGGGAGATGACGGAAGAGTTTTTACCAGTCAGTTAATGTTCGGGGCCAGGAACCTGTGTCCTGAAAGTTTGGTCGACAAAGAAAGTCTCACGATATTCAAAACGCACTTGCATGCTTACATCAGGAACCCTGACATACAAGGCTGTGAGTTATCGCTCCTTCTCTACTAGCGTGGACACGGCGGACCGAATGGCCTCCTTCCAATGTTTTAATTTTCTATTATTATATGATTCTATGTAATTCTCCTTTCCAATTTTCTTATATTACCTTTGATTAATACATCCCTACCATTGTTTCCTGCCCTACCTTCCTCCAATGCACTTTATAGAGGAACATTTATTACCCTGCCCTGCCCCTTTTCAACAAAGTCTCCGTTATTGCTTCGTCAGACTGTAATAAAAACCTAGTCAGGAATTTTCCAGTACCATCCGCCACGGGAATTGTAGCAGGCGGGCGGCGAACCATGCCATGGTCTATTGACCTCGGGCGGGATTCTCCCATTTTGAGGCAAGAACGGCCAGAGAATCCCGCAGATAATACCGGTTGTTCAGTCCTTTGCACTTGCTCCACCATTATTTATGATGAAGGCTGATCTGCCACGTCAGTAGCCTGTTCACGCTTTCCTATTATATCCTTTGATCCATTTAGCTCTAAGAGTTATATTTGATTCCTTCTTGAAACGTAGAACATAGGAATGACCTATGAGTGAAATCAGTGAAAACGCAATTAGAGGCTGATGTTTAGAACTATTTTCTGCTGCTGTTAGACCATAAGACCATAAGTCATAGGAGCTAAATTAGGCCACTCGGCCCATCGAGTCTGCTCCGCCATTCAATCATGGCTGATATTTTTCTCATCCCAATTCTCCTGCCTTTTCCCCATAAACCCTGATCCCCTTATTAGTCAAGAACCTATCTATCACTATCTCAAAGACGCTCAATGACCTGCCCTCCACAGCCTTCTGCGACAAAGAGTTCCACAGATTCACCACTCTCTGGCTGAAGAAATTCACCCTCATCTCTGTTTTAAAGGATCGTCCCTTTAGCCTGAGGTTGTGCCCTCTGGTTATAGTTTTTCCTACTTGTGGATACGCCCTCCCCACGTCCACTCTATCCAGGCCTCGCAGTATCCTGTAAGTTGCAATAAGACTCCCCCCTCATCCTTCTAAACTCCAACAAGGACAGATCCAGAGTCCTCAACCGTTCTTCATATGACACGTGGGCGGCACGGTAGCACAGTGGTTAGCACTGCTGCTTCACAGCTCCAGGGACCTGGGTTCGATTCCCGGCTTGGGTCACTGTCTGTGTGAAGTTTTCACATTCTCCTCGTGTCTGCGTGGGTTTCCTCCGGGTGCTCCGGTTTCCTCCCACAGTCCAAAGATGTGCAGGTTAGGTTGATTCGCTAAAAATTGCCCCTTAGAGTCCTGTGATGCGTAGGTTAGAGGGATTAGTGGGTAAATATGTAGGGATATGGGGGTAGGGCCTGGGTGGGATTGTGGTCAGTGCAGACTCGATGGGCCAAATGGCCTCTTTCTGCACTGTAGGGTTTCTATGATTCTATGACATGCTCTTCATTCCAGGGATCATTTTTGTGAACCTCCTCTGGATCCTTTCCAAGGCCAGTCCATCCTTCCTTAGATATGGGGCCCAAAACTGCTCAAAGTATTCCAAATGGGGTCTGACCAGAGCCTTATACAGCCTCAGAAGTACATACCTGCTCTTGTATTCTAGCCCTGTGGACATGAATGCTAACATTGCATTTGCCTTCCTAACTGCCGACTGAACCTGCACATTAACCTAAGAGAATCTTGAACAATAACTCCAAGTCCCTTTGTGTTTCTGTTAGAACAATTCCAAATGCTATATCTGAGATTCAGAGATTTTAGAGTAGAGCGATCGTGCAGACCTTTCACAAATCTATTTGTCTCACGACTGTGAACAATACTAGTCTCCATGGGACTAGCCGTTCTCACCATGGGACAGTCTCACCATGGAATTATCTTCACAATAAGTAAGGGCTCGTTTCAATAACATCTCTTTGAGCAAGACGAAGCGTAGCCTGAACACATAGACAAAGAGGCTGCAAAAATGCATGATAGTTCATCATGTTCTGATGAACCGTCAATTCCACTGGAAGACCGGGTACGGAAGGCACTGGACAATATTGTGGACATATATTATCCGATCCTCGCTGCGGTTGGTGTTTCTTGTAAGTTTTGTATATATATTTATTAAGTCTGCGCACATTAGCTCCATAATGTTCTGTGACCTAATATCTTCTCTTCCACCCGGTTGCATCTAGAAATGCTTCATATGCAGTTTAAATTCACTAAGCACGTTTGCCTTTATTACTGTGATTTTGACTTACTCTGCCAAATGTAACCCCAGCAGCTCAAATTTAACGAGTTGTTTGTGCTACTTTACAACTCACTCTTCACTTCGCTTTTTACCCTTTAAATCACATTTATTAAACATTCTGACGTAATGTTGCTCTGAGGTCAGAAATAACTGTTCATAGTTTCACGAAGGCAATTCTGGCAGCTGTTGAATATGGGTACTTGTTAAATGCTGAAACCAAATCAGAAGCAAGTTTGTGGTCAAATATACCAAAACCAATACAATGTTGCATTCAGTTTGCCTATTGCCAACCTTCCTCTCCCCAGTCGCATCAGTAGAGCCCTAGAATCCCTACAGTGCAGAAGGAGGCCATTCGGCCCATTGAGTCTGCGCCAAGAACAATCCCCCCCCCCCAGGCCCTATCCCTGTAACTACACGTATTTACCCTACTTGTCCCCCTGACACTAAGGGGCAATTTAACACAGTCAATCAACCTACCCACTCGTCTTTGGAGTGTGGGAGGAAACCGAAGCACCCAGAGGAAACCCACGCGAGAATCAGAGAATGTGCAAACTCCACACAGACAGTGACCCAGGGCTGGAATTGAACCCCTGTCCCTGGTGCTGTGAGGCAGCAGTGCTAACCACGATACCATAGTGCTGCCAGTACTTCTGTCGGATTAGTAAAGGTCTGGTTCTTTTTATTCCAAATATACTCACCACTGGAGAGGTGGCCGGAGACACTGTGGAGCATCCGTGAGTCAGAGAGTATCATGGAAAGCACGTATAGAGAGGTGGCTCAGACTCCGCAGGCAGGAAGGGAATGGGTGACCACCAGACAGAGCAAGAGAGAAAGGCAGGTAGTGCCGTAATCTCCTGTGGCCATTCCCCTGCAAAACAGATATACCTCTTTGAATGCTGTTGAGGGAAATTACCTCTCTGGGGGAAGCAGCAGCAGCCAAACTCATTGCACCACGGTTGGTTCTGCTGCAGAGGGGAGGGGTAAAAAGTATGTCAGTGCAAAAGTTGTAGGGGATTCAATGGTCAGGGGAATAGACAAACGACACTCCAGGATGTTATGTTGCCTCCCTGGTGCTGGGGTGAAGGATGTCTCGGAGCGGGAACAGGACGTTCCGAAGGGGCAGGGTGACCAGCCAGTGGTCGTGGTACACATCATTACAAATGACGTAGATAAGAAAAAAGGATGAGGTCCTCAAAGCAGCTGGGAAGAAAGTAAAGAAATCGGACCTCAAAGGTAGTGATCTCAGGATTATGACCGGTGCCATGTGCTAATCAGATAGAAATGAAAGGATATATTGGATAAATGCGTGGCCTAAGAGATGGTGTCAGAGTGATTTCAAATTCCTGGGGCATTGGGACCGGTTCTGGGGGAGGTGGGTCCTGTTCAAATTGGATGTGTTACACCTGGACAAGACTGGGACTGATGTCCTGGGGGGGCTGTTTGTTACAGCTGTTGAGAAGGGTTTAAACTAATATGACAGGGGGATGGGAACCTATGTAAGCGGTCAGTGAAGGAGGGAGCAAGGACAAAAACAAAAGATAGAAAAGGGAATAAGAAAAGTGATCGGCAGAGAAAGCAATGACAAAGTTCAAACAGGGCTATAGAGAAAAATATTGGGAGCAAGGCAAACAATGTTAAAAATACAAGCTTAAAGGCTTTGTGCCTTAATGTGCGGATAATCTGCACTAAATTGATGAACTAATCACGCAGGTAAATGGGCACAATATAATTGGGATTATGGACTAATGGCTGCAGAATGACCAGGGGTGAGAATTGAATGTGCCACGGTATTTAATATTTACTACTGCCTCCTGTGTTCCATGAGGCAGTCACACCCCTTAGATTAAATATCTTGAATTCGGCCAGTGAACAGGGACAGGAGGGTGTGGCTGCGAGTGAGGCAGTTAGAGGGATCCAGGAGGTAAGGTTGTAGGAGCCTCAATCTCTGAACTTGTCCAACAGGTTCGAGATTCTTGCTCCCTGTGTGAACTGGAATGGGTAGTGCAGGGAGCTTGAGCAAACAGACCACGGCACTGTGGTACAGGGAGTCATTCAAGTTGGGGGAGAACAAAGAAATGTAGTCTTGGGGATAGTATAGTTAGGGACATTGACACTTTTCACTGTGACCAGGATCTGGAATTCCGAAGGTTATGTTACCTGCCTGGTGCTCGGGTTCGGGATATCTCATCTGGGCTGCAGAGGAACTTGGAGTGGGAGGGTAAAGATCCAGTTGTCATTGTCCACATAAGTCCTAATGACATAGGTAGAACAGGAACAAAGATTCTGCTAAGGGAGTACGAACAACTTGGAACTAAATTAAAAAGCAGAACAAGGTAATAATCTCTGGATTACTACCTGAGCCAGTGGCTAATTGGCACAGGGTCAATAACATTAAGGAGGCAAATGCAGTGCTCAGAGATTGGTGTGGGAGGAATGGGTTTGAATTCATGGACATAGGCACCAGTATTGGGGAAGAGGGGACCTGTTCCAATGGGATGGCATTCATCAGAATCGTGTTGGACCAGAGTCCTGGAGAATCATATAACTAGGGCTGTAGATAGGGCTTCAAACTAAATATTGTGAGGGGAGGGTTCAGTTGTGTGGCGAATTAGAAAATCAAAGTTAAACGGCAGGATAGAAGTGCAGGTTAATGGAGCTGAGTGTTCAGGAGAGGTTAGTAAAGTGTCCACACCACGTAATAGAACAGAGAGTATAGAAGGTGGCACGAATCTAACCTCAGGCAGAGCAAAAAAGGTGAAAAGTATGAGTAGCGAGGTGGTCAATGCAGGACTGAGGGTATTGTACCGAAATGCACGCAGTATATGGGACAAGGTAAATGGGCTTGTTGCGCACATTGAAATTGACAAGTGCAATGTTGTGGGCATCACAGAGACGTGGCTGCAAGGGGATCAGAGCTGGAATCTAAATATCCAAGGATATGTGTCATCAGAAGGACAGACAGATGGGCAAAGGGGGCGGGGTTGCATTGTTCGTAAGGAATGAAGTTAAATTAATGGCAAGAAGTGATATAGGATCAGAAGGCATAGAATCACTGTGGGTAAACTTGAGGAATCGCAAAGGTAAAAATACCTAATGGGAGTTATGTACAGGCCCCCTAGCAGTCGTCAGGATGTGGGGCAGAAAATAAATCAGGAGATGGAAAAGGCATATAAAAAAGGCCAAGTTACAATCATCATGGGGGACCTCAATATGCAGGTGGACTGGGAAAATCAGGCAGGTAATGGATCGCAAGAAAAGGAAATTGTGGAATGTCTAAGAGATGGTTTTTTGGAGCAGCTTGTGACAGAGCCGACTAGGGAACAGGCAATTCTGGATTAGATGATGTGTAATGAGGCAGACTTGATTAAGGAACTTAAGGTGAAGGAACCCTTAGGGAGCAGTGACCACAATATGATAGAGTTTACCCTACAGTTTGAGATGGAGAAGCTGGAGGTACCTGCAAAGACATGAGGGAGGAGCTGGCCAGAGTTGACTGGAAAGGGAGCCGAGCAAGGAAGACGGTGGAACAGCAATGGCAGGAGTTTTTGAGAGTTATTCGGGAGGCACACAGAAATTCATCCGAAGGAGGAGAAAACATGCTCAGGGGAACACGAGGCATCCATGGCTGATGAGGGAAGTCAAGGACAGCATGGAAGCAAAAGAAAAAGCATACAAAGTGACGAGGATTAGTGGGAAGCCAGGGGTTTGGGAAGCCTTTAAAAGCGAGCAGAGGACAACTAAAAAAGCAATAAGGGGGGAGAAGATGAAATATGAATGTATGCTGGCTAGTAATATAAAAGAAGATAGGAAGAGTTTTTTTCAATATATAAAAGGGAAGAGAGAGGCAAAAATAGCCATTGGACCACTGGAAAATGGGGCTGGAGAAGAAATAATAGGAAACAAATCAATGGCAGAGGAACTGAATAGTTACTTTACTTTGGTCTTCATGGTGGAAGACACCAGTGGGATGCCAGAGCTCCAGGAAAGTCAGGGGACACAGGTGAGTGTAGTGGCCATCACTAAGGAGAAGGTTTTGGGGAAACTGAAAGGTCTGAAGGTGGATAAATCACCTGTACCGGATGAACTGCACCCCATGGTTTTAAAAGAGATAGCTGAGGAAATTGTGGAGGCATTGGTGGTGATCTTCAGGAATCACTGGAGGTAGGGAGGGTACCAGAGGACTGGAAAGTAGCTAATGTAACATCGCTATTTAATATGGGAGGGAGGCAACAGACAGGAAATTATAGGCTGGTTCGCCTGACTTTGGACCTTGGCAAGATTTTAAAGATGAGATCGCAGAGTACTTGGAAGTGCATGATAAAATAAGACTGAGTCAGCACGGCTTCATTAAGGGGAGGTCATGTCTCACAAATCTGTTCGAGTTCTTTGAGGAGGTAGCAAGGAAGTTAGATAAAGTAGAGCCAGTGGACGTGAATTATTTAGATTTCCAGAAGGCATTTGACAAGGTGCTGCATAGGAGACAGTTAAATACGTTCAGCGCCCATGGTGTTAATGGTAAGATCCTGGCTTGGATAGAGGATTGGCTGACTGGCAGAAGGAAGAGAGTGGGGATAAAGGGGTCTTTTGCTGATTTCTCTCTCCAAACCAGTGTAACTACAAAGGGATCAGGAGCAGGAAACTGTGCTTTTCCCCAATCACGAAACAGGATAACTGTATCGAGAGTCGAAGCACGAGGCTGTGCTGATTAATCATTCTATAGCAGGATAACTGTGTGAAGATCAGAAGCAGCAAACTTTGCTGATTTCTCTTTCGATACCAAGGTAACGCTATAGAGATCAGGAGCATGAAGCTATGCTGATTCGTCTCTCTAACCCAGGATAAGTGTGTGGGGATGAGGATCAGGAAGGTGTGTGAATGCTTCTCTCCAACACAGGATAATTGTGCATACATCAAATGCAGAATCCCCTGCTAATTCCCCTAATTCCTCTCTCAAGTACATATGTCACGACTACATATTCTTAACCATTTACTTAACCACCAAACAGTTATGCTTGTTCTCGATGTTGAATTTTTCTTATTGTTTCACAAATTGCCTATTTTACAAATATCTCCCAAGCGCTGTAAATCATGTTTTATTCTTTGCCATTCAATTATTGATCATTTCTCTCATGAATTACGATTTTGTCATGCTTCAAAGCCTCTCTTATGCTGTGTAAGCCATTGCTGACAGTTTTGCAGTAAAAATAGTAAAAAAGAAAGAGCTGTCACATGGATAATCCATAGAAATCCTACAGTACAGAAAGAGGCCATTCGGCCCATCGAGTCTGCACCGACCACAATCCCACCCAGGCCTTACACCCATATCCCGAAATATTTACCCACTAATCCCTCTAACCTACGCATCTCAGGACACTAAGGGCAATTTTTTTTAGCATGGCCAATCAACCTAACCCGCACATCTTTGGACTGTGGGAGGAAACCGGAGCACCCAGAGGAAACCCACGCAGACACGAGGAGAATGTGCAAACTCCACACAGACAGTGACCTAAGCCGGGAATCGAACCCAGGTCCCTGGAGCTGTGAAGCAGCAGTGCTAACCACTGTGCTACCGTGCCGCCTCAAATGTTTAAATTCATCACTAAATTCAGTCACAAAAATCCACATTACATCCAGAACTCCATCAAACTGCAGATTTTACTCCCAGAATCCTGGATAATTATATTGTTTATTCCCCGTTCATGCAATCAACTTCGTGGCGATTGTGATCCTGTCTCGGGGCAAATGCGGACTTTCGAAATGTGTCAATCACTACCTGATGGCCATGGCAGCGTCTGATCTACTGGTTGTTATCTTCGATCTGATATTGAGACACATTACTGCTCTTCATCTTTTTATGTGTTACTTTCTTTATTCCATTCCTGTGTGTAATATCCACGCTGTCATACTTTATGCAGTCACTGATTGCTCTGTCTGGTTCACCGTCTTATTTACATTTGATCGATTTGTGGCCATTTGTTGCCAGAATTTGAAGTCTAAATATTGCAATGAGAAAACGGCAACAATAGTTATTGGAATAGTGACTGTGCTGAGTTGCCTCAAGAACACTATTTGGTACTTCATGTACACAAATAAATATACCCTTGTCAATGACCCCTGGTTTTGTTACGTTGATGACAATATTCGTATGTCGGTCGTATGGAGAATAATTGAACTTCTCCATTATCTTTTCACCCCCTGTATCCCATTTGTCCTGGTCCTACTCTTCAATGTTTTAACTGTCTGCAACATCATTACTGCCAATATGGCTCGTCAGAGACTCCGGGGCCAACACAGTGTAGAGAGTCAAAATGACCCAGAGGTGAAGAACAGGAAAAAATCCATCGTCATAATGTTTTCAATATCTGGGAATTTTATATTATTATGGGCTGTTTTTCTGACGTATTCCATCTCTTATACAATCAGATGGTTAAAAATCACTTCTGACTTTCTACATTCCATAATTAAGGATGTAGGATTTATGCTTCAGCTTCTAAGTTGTTGCACCAACACTTGCATATATGTAATGACACAAACGAAATTCAGAACAGAATTGAAGAATGTGATGAAATACCCTTTGGTTTTATTTGTTAAATTATTGGTTAAAATAGTTATTTAGCCAAAAGAAAATCATTGGTGACTTGAGTATTCTGTGTACTCAAAAATAAACCAAATCTGATGTGTGTTATATAGATTAGAGATCTTCAAGATGCATTTAAAGAGAGTGAGAATTAAACAACACAGTGGATACATGTAAGGGGAATAGACAGGCGTTTCTGTGGCCGCAAACGAGACTCCAGGATGGTATGTTGCCTCCCTGGTGCGAGGATCAAGGATGTCTTGGAGCGGCTGCAGGACATTCTGAAGGGTGGGGCGGGGGGCGGTGGCGAACAGCCAGTGGTCGTAGTACACGTCGGTACAAGCGACATAGGTTAAAAAAAAGGATGAGGTCCTAAAAGCAGAATACAGGGAGCTCGGAAGCAAGTTAAGAAATTGGACCTCAAATGTAGAGATCTCAGGATTACTGCTGGTCAGAGTAGAAATGAGAGGATATATTGGATAAATACGTGGCTGAAGAGATGGTGTCAGGGGGACGGTTTCAGATTCCTGGGGCATTGGGACCGGTTCTGGGGGAGGTGGGACCGGTACAAATTGGACGGATTATACCTGGGCAGGACTGGGACTGATGTCCTCGGGGCAGTGTTTGCTGGAGTAGTTGGGGAGGGTTAAAACTAATATGCCAGGGGGATGGGAACCTATGTAAGGAGTCCGAGAAGGTGGGAAAAAGGACTAAATGTGGGGAGAAGGTCCAACTACATGAAAAATCAGGAAAAAAGTTAAAAAGAAGAAGAACTCAGGAGATGTTATTAATGGAAGTGTTAGATTTCAAAAAGAAGGTACAAAAACTAGCAAAAGGGCAATTTATCTGAATGCTTGTAGCATTCGAAACAAGGTAAATGAGTTGATAGCACAAATCATTGCGAACGAGTATGATTTGGTGGCCATTAAGATACATGGTTGCAGGATGGTCATGACTGGGAGTTGAATATACAGAGGTATCAAACTATTCGGAGGGACCGACAGGAAGGTAAGGGAGGTGGTGTAGCTTTGATATTTAAGACGATATCAGGGCGGTAGTGAGAGATGATATAGGTTCTATGGAAAAAAAGATTGAATCCATTTGGGTGGAAATTAGAAATAGTAAGGAGAAAAAGTCACTGATAGGCGTAGTCTATTGGCCACCAAATAATGACTTCATGGTGGAGCGAGAAATAAACAAAGAAATAACTGATACATGTAAAAATGGTACAGCAATTATCATGGGGGATTTTAATCTACTGATCAATTGGTCAACCAGGTCGGTCAAGGCAGCCCTGAGGAGGAGTTCATAGAATGTATCCGGGATAGCATCCTTGAACAGTATGTAATGGAACCGACAAGGGAGCAAGCTCCCCTCGATCTGGTCCTGTCTTATGAGACGGGAATAATTAATGATCTTGCAGTTAGGGATGCTCTTGGAAGAAGCGATCACAGTATGGTTGAATTAAAAATACAGATGGAGCATGAAAAGGTAAAATCGAATACCAGTGTCTTATGCTTAAACAAGGAGAATATAAAGGGGTGAGGAAGAGTTGGCTAAGGTGGACTGGGAGCAAAAACTTTATGGTGGGACAATTGAGGAACAGTGGAGGAACTTCAAAGTGATCTTTCACAGTGCTCAGCAAAAGTATATACCAGTGATAAGGAAGGACTGTAGAAAAATAGATAATCCGCCATGGATATCGAAGGAAATAAAGGAGGGTATCAAATTGAAAGAAAATGCATACAAAGTGGCAAAGATTAGTGGGAACCTAGAGGATTGGGAAATCTTTAAAGGTCAGCAGAAAGCCACAAAAAAGGCTATAAAGAAAGGTAAAACGGATTATGAGAGTAAACTAGCTCAGAATATAAAAACAGATAGAAAAGGTTTCTACAAATATATAAAACGAAAAAGAGTGGCGAAACTAAACATTGGTGCTTTAGAGGACGAGAAGGGGGACGTAATAACTGGAAATGAGAAAATGGCTGAGGCATTGAGCAGGTATTTTGTGTCGGTCGTCACAGTGGAAGACACAAATAACATGCCAAAAATTGATGACAGGAAGGCTATGGCAGGTGAGAACCTAGAAATTATCATTATCACGAAAGAGGTAGTGTAGGGAAAGTTAATGGGGCTAAAGGTAGACAAGTCTCCTGGTCCTGATGGAATGCATCCCAGGGTACTAAAAGAGATAGAAACATCGAAACATAGAAAAACTACAGCACAATACAGGCCATTCAGCCCACAAAGTTGTGCCGAACATATCCCTACCTTAGCGATTACTAGGCTTACCTATAACCCTCTATCTTACTAAGTTCCATGTACTTATCTAAAAGTGTCTTAAAAGACTCTATCGAATCCGCCTCCACCACCGTTGCTGGCAGCCCATTCCACGCACCCACCACCCTCTGCATGAAAAACTTATCCCTGACATCTCCTCTGTACCTCCTCCCCAGCACCTTAAACCTGTGTCCGCTTGTGGCAACAATTTCAGCCCTAGGCAAAAGCCTCTGACTGTCCACTCGATCAATACCTCTCAACGTCTTATACACCTCTATCAGGTCACGCCTCATCCTTCGTCTCTCCAAGGAGAAAAGGCCGATCTCACTCAGCCTAACCTCATAAGGCATGCTCCTCAACCCAGGCAACATCCTTGTAAGTCTCCTCTGCACCTTTCTATGGCTTCCACATCCTTCCTGTAATGAGACGACCAGAACTGAGCACAGTACTCCAAGTGGGGTCTGACCAGGGTCCTATATAGCTGCAACATTATCTCACGACTCCGAGACTCAATTCCTCGATTGATGAAGGCCAGTACACCATACGCCTCAACCTGCACAGCTGATTTGAGCGTCCTATGAACTCAGACCCCAAGATCCTTCTGATCTTCCACACTGCAAAGAGTCCGACCATTAATATTATATTCCGCCATCCTATTTGACCTGCCAAAATGAACCACCTCACACTTATCTAGGTTGAACTCCATCTGCCACTTCTCCGCCCAGTCTTGCATCCTATCAATGTCTCGCTGCAACTTCTGACATCCCTCCAATTTATCCACAACAACTCCAACCTTTGTATCATCAACAAACTTACCAACCCATCCCTCCACTTCCTCATCCAGGTCATTTATAAAAATCACAAAGAGTAAGGGTCCCAGAACAGATCCCTGGGGCACTCCACTGGTGACAGACCTCCATGCAGAATATGACCCATCTATAACCACCCTTTGCCTTCTGTGGGCAAGCCAGTTCTGGATCCACAAAGCAATGTCCCCTTGGATCCCATGCCCCCCTCACTTTCTCAATAAGCCTTGCATGGGGCACCTTATCAAATGCTTTGCTGAAGTCCATATGTACTACATCTACTGCTCTTCCTTCATCAATGTGTTCAGTCACATCCTCAAAAAATTCAATCAATCTCGTAAGGCATGATCTGCCTTTGACAAAGCCATGCTGACTATTCTTAATCATATTATACCTCTCCAAATGTTCATAAATCCTGCCTCTCAGTATCTTCTCCATCAACTTACCAACCACTGAGGTTAGACTCACTGGTCAGTAATTTCCAGGGCTATCTCTTCTCCCTTTCTTGAATAAAGGAACAGCATCCACAATTCTCCAATCCTCTGGAACCACTCCCGTCTCCATTGATGATGCAAAGATCATCGCCAGAGGCTCAACAAACTCCTCCCTCGCCTCCCACAGTAGCCTGGGGTACATCTCATCCGGTCCCAGCGACTTATCTAACTTGATGGTGGGAGAAATAGCAAATACACTAGTGGTAATTTACCAAAGTTCGCTGGACTCTGGGGTGGTTTCTGCAGATTGGGAAACAGCAAATGTGACCCCACTGTTTAAAAAAGGAGATAGACAAAAAGCAGGTAACTATTGTCTGGTTAGCGTAACTTCTGTAGTTGGGAAAATGCTTGAATCTATCATCAAGGAAGAAATAGCGGGTCATCTGGATATAAATTGTCCCATTGGTAAGATGCAGCATGGGTTCATGAAGGACAGGTCATGTTTGACTAATTTGGTGGAATTCTTTGAGAACATTACACGTGCAGTGGACAATGGGGAAGCTGTAGATGTGGTGCATCTGGATTTCTAGAAGACATTTGTCAAGGTTCCGCACCAAAGACTGCTACATAAGGTAAAGGTGCACAGGGTTATGGGCATGGATGGAGGATTGGTTAACTAACAGAAAGCAAAGAGTGGGGGTAAATGGGTGTTTTTCTGGTTGGCGATCAGTGACTTGTGGTGTGCCTCAGGGATCAGTGTTGGGACCGCAATTGTTTACGATTTACGTAGATGATTTGGAGTTGGGGACCAAGTGCAGTGTGTCAAAATTCGCAGATGACACTAAGATGTGAGGAAGAGCAAAGTGTGCAGAGGACGCTGAAAGTCTGCGAAGGGATATAGATAATCTAAGTGAGTGGGCGAGGTTCTGGCAGATGGAGTACAATGTTGGTAAATGTGGGGTCATCCATTTTGGTAGGAATAACAACAAAATGGACTATTATTTAAATGGTAAAACATTGCAGCATGCTGCTGTGCAGAGAGACCTTGTTGTCCTTGTGCAGGAATCTCAAGGAGTTGGTTTGCAGGTGCAGCAGGTAATTAAGGAGGCAAATGGAATTTTGTCCTTCATTGCAAGTGGGTTGGAGTTTAAAAATAGCGAGATTATGTTGCAGCTGTACAAGGTGCTGGTGAGGCCACACCTGGAGTACTGTGTATAGTTTTGGTCTCCTTACTTGAGAAAAGGCTATACTGGTACTGGAGGGGGTGCAGAGGAGATTCACTAGATTGATTCCGGAGTTGAGAGGGTTGGCTTATGAGGAGAGATTGAGTAGACTGGAGCTATACTCATTGGAATTCAGAAGAATGAGGGGAGATCTTATAGAAACATATAAGATTATGAAGGGAATAGATAAGATAGAAGCAGGGAAGTTGTTTCCACTGGCGGGCGAAACTAGAACTAGGGAGCATAGCCTCAAAATAAGGGGAAGCAGATTTCGGACTCAGTTGAGGAGGAACTTCTTCACACAAAGAGTTGTGAATCTATGGAATTCCCTGCCCAGTGAAGCAGTTGAGGCTATCCCATTGAATGTTTTTAACGCAAAGATAGATAAATTTTTGAACAGTAAAAGAATTAAGGGTTATAGTGAGCAGGCGGGTAAGTGGAGCTGAGTCCACAAAAAGATCAGCCATGATCTTATTGAATGGCGGAGCAGGCTCGAGGGGCCAGATGGCCGACTCCTGCTCCTAGTTCTTATGTTCTTATGTAAAGAATACGTCAAATTACCGTGAAAAATACCAACTAAATTTAAGGTTACCATTGTTACGAGCAGAGTCGTTTTTGAAGACATCTTGAGGAATATGGAGTCGAAGATTTGAAAGGCTGCCCAAAGAGTAATGGGTGGGTCAAAAATTGAGCCACAGAATATAAAGTTTTAGATGGAGGGAGATTGTAGGGAAACAGACTACGATCTGGAAATCCGGTACGAGTGCATTTCAGTAAGCTTCAGCGAGGCAGCCATTTATGATTCCAGCTGGACAGATCATGACGGCTAAGCTTTGAAACTAGTGGTGTTGCTGCAGGGAGGCAAACTTTCATTGGCTCAGAATGTAGAAATCACGGCCAACGGATATATTTATGGGACGGTAGAGGAGGAAAAATGATTAAAAAGGGATGACCAGTGAAGGGGAAAACAATGAAGTGCTTTTCCCGAGATGGTAACAGTGATGTTTCTGAAGCCTAAATGCTATGATAGCCTTTCAAGGACCGTTTAGAATGGTTAAAAGTTCTGAATGGAAGGGATGGGCTTGGAAAAGGAATTGTTCTGAAGAGAAAAATGAACCTGGATTGAATTGAAGAACACAAGGAAACAAATTGAACATTGGTGGGTATTTGCATAACAGTTGCATGAAGCTGAATTTGAATATTGAAGGCTGATGCAAGATTCAGTGTTTTGATATTTTGGGAAATAACTGTGGATGAGGAGGTTAACGTGGATGTTGCTGCTCTAGACTGTAAGAGGAATGGAATTAAGCCGAGAAACGCTTGTCAAGCAACAAGCGATGATTACCAAAACGGCAAGAAACCTGAAAAAGGGGCTAAGGATAGCAAGGAGGGGGCATGAGAAGTCATTGGCGGGTCAGATCAAGGAAAACCCCAAGGCTTTTTACTCTTATATGAGGAATAAAAGAATGACCAGGGTGAGGTTGGGGCCGGTCAAGGACGGCAGTGAGAATTTGTGCATGGAGTCAGAAGAGATAGGAGAGGTGATGAATGAATACTTTTCTTCGGTGTTCACCAAGGAGAAGGGCCATGTTTTTGAGGAAGAGAGGGTGTCACAGGCTGATAGGCTGGAGGAAGTAGATGTTTGGAGGGAAGATGTACTAGCAATTTTGAATAAACTGAAAGTTGATAAGTCCCCTGGGCCTGATGAAATATATCCTAGGAGTCTTTGGGAGGCAAGGGATGAGATAGCAGAGCCTTTGGCATTGATCTTTGCGTCCTCACTGTCCACGGGGGTGGTGCCAGAGGACTGGAGAGTGACGAATGTGGTTCCTCTGTTTAAGAAAGGGAATAGAAATGACCCTGGTAATTATAGGCCGTTTAGTCATACTTCGGTGGTCGGTAAGTTGATGGAAAAGGTCCTCAGGGATAGGATTTACGACCATTTAGAAAGATGCAGCTTAATCCGGGATAGTCAGCACGGATTTGTGAAGGGCAAGTCTTGCCTCACAAATTTGATAGAATTTTTTGAGGAGGTAACTAAGTATGTAGATGAAGGTAGTGCAGTTGATGTCATATACATGGATTTTAGTAAGGCGTTTGATAAAGTCCCCCATGGTCGGCTTATGAAGAAAGTAAGGATGTGTGGGATAGAGGGAAGTTTGACCATTGGGATAGGTAACTGGCTATCTAACAGAAGACAGAGGGTGGTGGTGGATGGAAAATTTTCGGACTGGAAACCGGTTACCAGCGGAGTGCCACAGGGATCAGTGCTTGGTCCTCTGCTCTTTGTCATTTTTATAAATGACTTAGAGGAGGGGGCTGAAGGGTGGATCAGTAAATTTGCTGATGATACCAAAATTGGTGGAGTAGTGGATGAGGTGGAGGGCTGTTGTAGGCTGCAAAGAGATATAGATAGGATGCAGAGCTGGGCTGAAAAATGGCAAATGGAGTTTAACCCTGACAAATGCGAGGTGATTCATTTTGGTAGGACAAATTTAAATGTGGATTACAGGGTCAAAGGTAGGGTTCTGAAGAATGTGGAGGAACAGAAAGATCTTGGGGTTCATATCCATAGATCTCTGAAGGTTGCCACTCAAGTGGATAGAGCCGTGAAGAAGGCTTATAGTGTGTTGGCGTTCATTAACAGGGGGTTTGAGTTTAAGAGCCGTGGGGTTATGCTGCAACTGTACAGGACCTTGGTGAGACCACATTTGGAATATTGTGTGCAGTTCTGGTCACCTCACTATATGAAGGATGTGGAGACACTGGAAAGAGTGCAAGGGAGATTTACCAGGATGCTGCCTTGTTTGGAGGGTAGGTCTTATGAGGAAAGGTTGAGGGAATTTGGGCTTTTCTCTTTGGAGCGGAGGAGGTTGAGAGGAGACTTGATAGAGGTTTATAAGATGATGAGGGGGATAGATTTGAGTGAACGTTCAAAGACTATTTCCTCGGGTGAATGGAGTGGTAACTCGGGGGAATAACTATAGGGTTCATGGTGGGAGATATAGGAAGGATGTCCGAGGTCGGTTTTTTACTCAGAGAGTGGTTGGGGTGTGAAATGGACTGCCTGCAGTGATAGTGGAGTCAGAAACTTTAGGAACATTTAAGAAGCTATTGGATAGGCACATGGAGTACTTCGGAATGATAGGGAGGAAATAGCTTGATCTGGGTTTCAGACAAAGCTCGGCACAACAACGTGGGCCGAAGGGCCTGTTCTGTGCTGTACTGTTCTATGTTCTAAACCGATTGAGTGAATTGAAGGAGGAAAAATATACCGATGGGTCCACATAAGATGGTTGCCTGGCACACAGTCACCTGGGAAAGAGACATTAAGTGGGCACTGACTTTTAGTACAGACAACCACCTGAGATTAAAACATAAAGAACAGACAGCTACCCAAAGTTAAACATGCAGGAATCAAATCCTACAGGAAGCCAGCCAGGGCTTAAAGATAAGGACAATAGGGGAAGATAATGAGATTAACTACAGGTGGGATCGGGAATACATAACTGCAGGAAACCAATTACTGTAAATTACTATATGAATAGGCCGAAACTAAAACCCATTGATAGCCACTGACGTAGCAAATGTATCCATTCCTAAGACATTGCGATGTTAACATGTTCATGTCTGCATCTGTCTGTATTTGTCTCCAACGATGTGATAATGGCTAGATGTCCGGTCCATCTATTGTGTAAAGGGTATAAAGATGGACTGCTCCTATTGTCTCATTGAGAGAAGGTTTTGCTGCGTGTTAGTGCCTTTTCTCCATGAAGCTTCGTTAAAACGAAACTGCATTTTTGAAACCTTCAAGCCTGACCTCGTGGTACTTTTCCCACAACAATTGGCGTAGTCGGCTAGGATTCTATTACTGGTGAGATCGATTGGCCACAATCGGAGCCGGGGTAGAGATCACTGAATCTGTGAGAGTCAGACAAGGTCAAGAATACAGTGTGCAAGGGGTTAAACATAAGGGGTTAAACTTAAGGGGTATTTGTAGTAATAAGTATTGTTCGATATGATATAGTGATAAGTACTAACTGTTGATAGTGATAAGTGACTGTTGCTTGTGCTGACCGACAAGAGGACAAGGTAGTGCCTGTCTCAAAACCCTGCCTTAGACCAGTTGTTAAGAGGAGGAACCTCCCACGCAAAGGCCAGGAGATTGAAGTGGGGAAAGACACACCAAGGGCACTTAGGATTGTGAAGCACAAATGGCAGAGGTCGGTTCACATCAAACTCTGTAGTGGTGAACAAACGCAGAGTTGCTATCTGATTGCATGAAAGTTTGAAAAGTTGGGAACTGTACTGTCAATGTTGTGAAAAGCGGGGCGGAAAAGGAGCTTGATCAACTCTGACCTAAACCAGACTCCGGTGAAGAAGCACATTGCCGAGGTGGTAGTAGTGGAAACCGTGAGTATAACTTGAAACCCTGTAACGGTAGTGAAGCACAGTGCGAGAGTCGTAATAGTGGCCGGGGGTAGTGAAGTCCCTACGGTAGAGAGCACACTTTACGAGGGTGTAATCGTGGCTGAGGTTAGTGAAGTCTGTGAAATGGCAGATAAGGAAGTTAAAAGGGGAACTGCAGGATCCCTCATTGAAATTTACATGACAGACAGGAAAGAGTTAATAAAGAGAATGCAAAAGGATGGTTGGGATACGTCTCACACCTTCGAGCAGCAGAGAGAGTGGATAGATAAGGAAAAGAGAAACAAGACAAAGAAGATAGGAGTAATGTTAACACATCAGTTAGCTGGTCTAATTGAGCAAGTAGTCGCCTCTACTGAGAAGTGGACAGAAGATAAAGAAAGGATTAGAGAAATAGAATCCCGAGTGAGGGAACTGGAAAAGCAAAACCGGGTTTTAGAAGAAAAGCAATGGAGAGGGGAAACTGTTCCTCTACCTCCTTATGAGTCCACACAGCAGGAACCAACCGCTCCTTCAGAGGAGTGGGAAGCGCTAGAGCACAACTTAGCACCAGTAACCCGAGGGGGAACAAATGCATGAGAAAAGGCAACTTATCAACCCTTCACCCCAGGTTAGACAACAGATAATGGCTTCCCTGGGTAAATTACAACCTAGAAGCGCAAACACTAAATTCTGGGAAGAATTAGATACAATCTGGGTCGGACACCAATTACACCTGAGAGACATACACCAACTGGTCAAGACAGCCTGTCCAGCGGATAAGTGGAGGCAGGTAGCAGGTGGACCCGCCGCTCCTCCAGCACAGAATTATAATGGGGGATGGTGGACACATGCAGTCGCCCTAACATCAGAGATAGATGCCCAACAGGCACTCTTCACCCAGTTTAAAGCAGAGATTCAGAGGGTATTGGGGAATTATCCCACTAACTGGAGCAGAATTACCACAACAAAACAGTTAAAAGGGCAAGGAGCTTCTGAATACGGGGAACGGTTGTTCTAGGTATATCAAGAGTGCTCAGGACAAGGGAACCCAGGTCGAGGGGATCGAGCATTCATCCAGGCTTTTAAGGATGGACTCTCTCGTGCTCACCAGGTCATCCTAAAAGTGGGAGTGATTATGTCCCAAGATTACGATGAATTGGTAGAATGGGCTAGTGGCATACCTGGAGGTGGATAGGAGAGATCTTAGTTTTTGTCTTTCAGTGTGTTTGTGTGATCTGATGGCTTGTCGAATGTAGGTGGTTGTTGTTGTATTAGATTGAGAGCAGGGAGCTGTAGAAGCCTGTTTGTTCCTGTGGAGTGTTTGTTGCAGGCAGTGGGTGCAGTGCTTTGCACCTTGGTTTAGCCTCAGGGGGGCTGGGGGAGTGTTAAAACACTTAAAGCTTAAAGTGATAAAATTTCTTGAATTTACTTCTGTTTTGAGTTAATTAAAGTTTGGAAGAAAGAAGAATAAAAGCGACTGTCTTAATCAACGTCCTGTATTTTCTTTGAGTGTTTTACTCTCATCCCAGTTTGAAAAGTTAAGTTTGAATGAAAGAGGAAATGCTGTCGAATGACTGTTGGAAGCTTCTGTGTGTGTTTAAACAAAGTGGTTGCGTGGATGTCTTGTTGTTGTTTGCTTTAATGTTTTAATGTTAAGAAAGGATTTAAACCTTGGAAGGAACCATGTGCTCTTTCCTTTGTCTTGAAGTAGAAATTATAAGAGCTAGTTGAGAACTTAAGAGAAGAAAATAAGTAATTTTGTGGAAAGGTAGAAAAGCAGGTACAAAAGAATGAGGTAAATATATTGTCTATGAGTCAGTTTAAAGTATATCAACTCAGTGAAATAGAGCATTAAGGTCCGCAGAGTATCCCGATTTACGAACGTCGGATAGTTTAAAATTCTGTAACTGGTTAAAGTTGTGTCCTGCCGTCGGAATTTCATGTGCCATCTATTGTTCAAGGTTTGCCAAATATAAAAACACTGCAAAGCCTAAAATCTAGCCAGTTAAGAATCAAACCAAAACGTTTCTAATCAATTAACTAGTATGTATTGTACTTACTTTGTTTTTGATTCGGCGCCTGTTATTTTCCTAGAGTGCGGGGGTTTTGATCTGGAGCTCAGTTTAAAAATGGAAATGGCTTGAATTAAAAGGGTTTGGATATCACGGTTACGATGTGTAAACTGGTATGATACAACTGTCGCTTGATTATTTTTATTATACAGTATAGCACTGCCATTTAGACCTGAGAATAAAATCAAATCCTGAAAAGCCTTAACCAACTTTGTATGATATATTTATATACTATATATTGTGTATCAAATTAGAGATAATGTAAGAGTACATCATATAAAGATCAGAGCTGTATGGCATGTGATTTTAATGGGGAAAGTGATGTATTTTGATAAGATGACATACAAATGAATGGATGTCCAGCTGCAGCCAAAAATGGCCAGTACAAAGTATTATTTAATTCACACTAAGCTTTCTATGGAAGGGGAATATATAGCTAAATGTATAATGCCCTAGCTAAAGCCATACAAACATCGGGAAAAATGTGGACAGAGGTATTGCCCACTATACTAATGAGATTAAGGGCTACCACAAACCGGACAACCGGATTAACCCCTTATGAGCTAATGACAGGACGGGTGATGCGATTACCGGAAAGCATCATAACAGGTGGGGCCGATGTAGGTCTACTAAAAGATAAAATCAGGAGATATGTTCTGGAACTAAGCACCCAACTAAAAGGGATTTGCAAATTGGTAAATAAAAGACGCAGAGAGAGAGCTTGAAATGCTCCCTGACGCCCCAAGAGCGGGAAGTCGAGTCCTATTAAAAACATTACCTGACAAACCAGGGTTTGCACCAAAATGGAATGGGCCATATGAAGTTATAATTAGTGGAGACACCTGTGCCTGTATAGACATAAGAGGGAAAAGGGGTCTGGAAGCATTGGACGCAGCTAAAAATATACAAGGGGACAAATGAGTAATTAAATTGATGAACTAACGAAAATGCTTTCCTCAACACAGGCAAAGATTGCAAGCAAGAACGGCTGGCACGCGCGGGTTGATAGATAATATAACTTGTAAAAATTATATGAATTATATTGTTAGGTTTGATATTCGACCGTTGCGAATATGTATGTAACCGCGTATGTAACTGTACTACTTTGCGTTGTCGCGACTATAAATTTAACGGGATTGGAGGATAACTTGTTTTACAAAGCTCACATACATTTACACGGGAATCGAACTGTATGTTACCCGTTAGCACAATTGGTAGAAGCCCTATTTGTAGCCACCCCTGGGCGGACCGCTTATGACTTATATACTGTAGATACAGCAGATACACCCTGTAAGGGACAAATTAGTAAATATAAAAGAGGTATACAGGGGAGATGTGTGGGACTTGTAAACCCCACAGATCCTGTGTGCAGGGGGTTCCAACAGGTGGGAGGAAAAGCTTGTTCAGATACTGCGAGCTTTCCACTTTGTTTTATGGGGCAGGGATGGGGATGTGCCTATGCCTTGGTCCCGAAGAATGATTCCTGCGTACAGACGCAGTGCGTCCGTCAACATTGTTGGGTTAATAAGGGACAGTTTACTTGCACTTGTGATGAACAGAAATGTCTGAATATAACCGCGGGAAGACAGCTTATTTGTGGACAATGCAATGGAACTCGCCTAAGTTCAGACAAATGGACATACCCATTTGATACTTACCAGGTGGTGGGATCAAACGGGGAGTCAAGTAAACCGAACGATTGGCAATATGAACACGCTCATAATCAAGACACTAAATGTTCCCGGGCTAAGAAGGGATATGTGTTCCTCTTCAATGGTACTTACATGACAGAAACACCAACCTCCCAAGCCGTTTTGCAGTAGGAACAATCGGATCACTGACTGTTCCATGCCCTCAGAAGTGGCATATTCGGAGGAGAATGGTAACTCAGGCTATCAGCAAAGAAATCTGCGCTGACTGGGAAGCCCCGGGCACAATGGGATCCTCACTGGGATATCGATACCTTAGAGCCTTATCTCTGGGGGGGGGGGGGGGAGGGAGGGAGGGGCGGGGGCGCGGGCAGCAGGAGTGATTAGTGCAAAGAATAGGAATCATATTGTTTGTGGACTCACAGTCCTGGGAAACAGCACTTCAAAAGCACTAGAGGCTGTTAACCAAGAAATGGCTGAACTGAGATTATATGCACAACAGACACGATACCACAACAAGGGGGAGTGTGTACAATTATAGGCAATAAATGCATAACCCATATCACAGACCAGTCCTATAACATTACACAGGTCATCAATAGCATCAGAGAACAACTTGATAGATTCAGACAGGGACCCAAGAAAGGAAGTAACTGGCTGGAATGGCTAGTTGGGGGGGGGGGGGGGGGGCGGGTTCCTGGGAATCTTACTTAGTACATGGATTGGTCATGCTCATTTCAATTGTAGTTGTCTGTTGTCTCACTGTTGGATGCCTAAAAGTCTGTTGCAAGGTGATGGTGACTAGAATTGTGCCAGGAGCCAGTGTATACATTGAAGAAGAAACCCCGATGAAGATCCCCGAAGACATCAGAAGAAACGAAGAAGGAAAGAAGAAGAACAAAGAATTATACATGCAAAAATTGTATTGTTGTATATAATCCTGTAAGGATGAGTGAAACTCATAATCCGACCAAAAGTGGGGACTGAAGGAGGAAGTATGTACAGATAGGTACACATAAGATGGTTGCCAGGCACACAAACAGTCACCAGGGAAAGAGACATTAAGCGGGCACTGACTTTCAGTACAGACAGCCACCTGAGATTAAAACATAAAGAACAGACAGCTATCCAAAGTTAAACATACAGGGATCAAATCCTACAGGACGCCAGCCAGGGTTTAAAGATAAGGACAATAGGGGAAGATAATGAGATTAACTACAGGTGGGATCGGGAATACGTAACTGCAGGAAAACCAATTACTGTAAATTACGATATGAATAGGCCGAAACTAAAAACCATTGATAGCCACTGACGTAGGAAATGTATCCATTCCTAAGACAATGCGATGTTAACATGTTCATGTCTGTATTTGTCTATAATGATGTGTTAACGATCGATCACCTACTTGATTACAACGATGTGATAATGGCTAGATGTCCAGTCCATCTATTGTGTAAAGGGTATACAGATGGACCGCTCCTATTGTCTTATTGAGAGAGGGTTTTGCTGCTTGTTAGTGCCTTTTCTCCATGAAGCTTCGTTAAAATGAAACTGTATTTTTGAAACCTTCAAGCCTGACCTAGTGGTACTTTTCCGACAACAGAATGGACAAGTGAAATATTTCCCCATCCACCAACATTTTCGTCCGGTCTGGCTGAAATCGTTCTCTCACTCAACGATTTCTCCTTTAACTCATTTCACTTCCTCCAAATAAAAGGTGTGGCTATGGGTATCTGCATGGGTCCCAGTTATGTTTGTCTCTTTGTGGGTTATGTGGAGCATTCGCTGTTCCCAGTCGGACACCGCCCTTGTTCACAGCTCCTTTGTCGGTACATTGGCAACTATTTTGGTGCTATTTCATGATCGTGTCTTTACCTGCATTTTCTAATCTCAATTTTGCGTCCAATTTCCGCCGCTCGAGCACCAATGCACCAAAACAGGACATCTTTCAGAATTGTGGGAAGAAACCGGAGCACCTGGGGAAAACCCACGCAGACATAAAGAGAATGTGCAGACTCCAAACTACTACAACAACTATTGTTTCTCTCGCACCTTTCGGTACATAAACTTCATAATTAGCTTAACCAGCGCATTGGGAAAATAAAACATGGCACCTAAAGCTATGAGGCAATGTTCGTGCCGATAGACTCAAGCATGGTGAAAGGAATTATGAATGTATTAGTCACAAGTAGGCTTACATTAAAACTGCAATGATGTTACTGTGAAAATCACCTAGTCGCCATATCCCGGCGCTTGTTCAGGTACACTGAGGGAGAATTGAGCATGGCCAATCCACATGACCAAAACATTTTTCAGATCGCGGGAGGAAACCGGAGCACCCAGATGAAACCCACGCAAACATGAGGAGAACGTGAAAACTCCACTCAGACAGTGACCCAAGCCGGAAATCGAACCTGGGTCCCTGGCGCTGTGAAGGAACAGGGCTAGCCAGTGTGCACCATGCCGCCCCGGGCTCTAAAAGATGATTAATGGGTTTTAAGGCGTGTTTTCGAGGAAGAGAGTTCGACAAACGGAAATTTTAGGGAGCAAATTTTGCGCTCAGAACGCTGCCAACGTTCAGCGCGACCACCAAGTCTTGAACAATTAAATTAACGATGCTCCAAAGGGAAGGATCAGATGATCAAAGATATCTCAAGTTTATGAGGATGGTAGAGATTGCAGAGATAAGGGGAAGATGATTGGCTGAGGAAGGCGCAGTCGGTTCGGGAGCATAGAGTATTGGGCTCGGTAAAAATGAGGACATGGAGAGCAGAGTTGTGCATGATTCAAGTTTATGATGGGCAGAATGCAGAAGGTCAATCAGGAGTGTGCTGTTTCCTGTTGTGAATGTATCGACTGTTTATAATGGATCATCTACAGTCATCCTGAATTTAAGTTAAATAATACAAAAAACACGCTTTATCAGTTCTCCAAGCGAATCTCTTTTCTTATTCACCAATTAGAAGCCTTGTCGCTATTGCCGCTATAGGTAATGGGACTCTCATTGTGTACAAAGCAAGGTTGCACATTCTGCCGAGAGTTTTTGCTCTGAATTTGCAAAACAACATTCTAATCTTTCTGTCTCTTAACTATGCTCATAGTTTTACAGTTGTTAACTCAATTTTCACTTTCTTGACTTTTTTTCTCATATTGTTCTCTCAATTTTCTCATATTTCAATTTTGGTATTTTCCAATGAATTGTGCCACGTTTTGTCTGATACGTTGCCGGTGCCACGTGATAGCGAGTTGAGGAACAGGGAGAGAGTGCAGTTAAACATGTGGTTGCAGGGATGGTGTAGGAGGGAGGGTTTCAGCTACGTGGATAATTGGAACACATTCTGGGGAAGATGAGACCTGTACAAACAGGACGGGGTGCACCCGAACCAGAGGGGCACCAATATCCTGGGAGGGAAATTTGCTACGTCTCTTCAGCGGGGTTTAAACTAATTTGTCATGGGGGCAGGAAAAGGAGTTGTAGTCCGGAAGTCAGTGTTGAGGGTAGTGAAGTATTGGGGAAGGTATCAAGGTCAAGAGTGGGTACCAATCGACAGGAAGGTGGGTTGAAGTGTGTTTACTTCA
Organism: Mustelus asterias; assembly: GCF_964213995.1. Classification (NCBI taxonomy): domain Eukaryota; kingdom Metazoa; phylum Chordata; class Chondrichthyes; order Carcharhiniformes; family Triakidae; genus Mustelus; species Mustelus asterias. Next base: position 40,882,258 of record NC_135808.1, read on the forward strand.
ATGCAAGGAACATCCGGAACAAGGTAGAAGAACTTGGGGAGTGGATTGGTACTTGGGACTACGATGTTGCGGCCATTATGGAGACATGGGTAGAACAAGGACAGGAATGGTTGTTGGACGTTCTGGGATATACATGTTTCAGTAGGTGTAGGGAAGCTGGTAAAAAAGGTGGAGGAGTAGTAGCATTGTTAATCAAGGATAGTTTAATGGCTGCGGAAAGGCACTTCGAGGGGGATCGGCATACTGTGGTAATATGGGCTGAAGTTAGAAATAGGAAAGGAGCGGTCACGTTGTTAGGATGGGGCGGTTTTTGTGCAGTATGTGCAGTAGGGTTTCCTGACACAATATGTGGATAGGCCGACAAGAGGTGGGGCAACATTGGATTTGGTACTGGGAAATGAACCGGGCAAAGTGTTAGATTTGGTTGTGGGAGTGCACTTTGGAGATAGTGACCACAATTCGGTGACTTTTGTTATTGCAATGGAGAGGGATAGGTCCGTATGGCAGGGTAAGGTTTATAATTGGGGGAGAGGTAATTATGATGCAATTAGGCAAGAATTAGAGGGCATAAGATGGGACCAGAAACTGTCAGGGAAAGACACTAATGAAAAGTGGAACTTTTTCAAGGAACAAATACTGTGTGTCCTTGATAGGTATGTCCCTGCCAGGCAGGGAGGAAATGGCCGAGTGAGGGAACCATGGTTTACAAAAGAAGTGAAATGTCTTGCAAAAAGGAAGAGGGAAGCTTATGTAAGGATGAGGAAGCAAGGTTCAGATGGCTCGATAGAGGGTTACAAGTTCGCAAGGAATGAGCTGAAAAAGGGGCTTAGGAGAGCTAGGAGGGGGCATGAGGAGTCCTTGGCGGTCGGATCAAGGAAAACCCCAAGGCGTTTTACTCTTATGTGAGGAATAAAAGAATGACCAGGGTGAGTAGGGCCAGTCAAGGACAGTAGTGGGAACTTGTGTATGGAGTCAGCCGAGGTAGGAGAGGTGATGAATGAATACTTTTCTTCAGTGTTCACCAAAGAGAGGGGCCATGTTTTTGAGGAAGAGAAGGTGTTACAGGCTAATAGGCTGGAGGAAGTAGATGTTCGGAGGGAGACGTACTGGCAGCTTTGAATGAACTGAAGGTCGATAAGTCCCCTGGGCCTGATGAAATATATCCTAGGATTCTTTGGGAGGCCAGGGATGAGATTGCAGAGCCTTTGGCTTTGATCTTTGGGTCCTCACTGTCCACGGGGATGGTGTCAGAGGACTGGAGAGTGGCGAATGTTGTTCCTCTGTTTAAGAAAGGGAATAGAAACGACCCTGGTAATTATAGGCCGGTTAGTCTTACTTCGGTGGTTGGTAAGTTGATGGAAAAAGTCCTTCGGGATGGGATTTACGACCATTTAGAAAGATGCGGATTAATCCGGGATAGTCAGCACGGATTCATGAAGGGCACGTCATGCCTCACAAATTTGATAGAATTTTTTGAGGAGGTAACTAAGTGTGTTGATGAAGGTAGGGTAGTTGATGTCATATACATGGATTTTAGTAAGGCGTTTGATCAGGTCCTCCATGGTCAGCTTATGATGAAAGTGAGGAGGTGTGGGATAGAGGGAAAGTTGGCCGATTGGATAGGTAACTGGCTATCTGAGCGAAGGTGGTGGTGGATGGTAAACTTTCGGACTGGAGGCAGGTTGCTAGTGGAGTGCCACAGGGATCAGTGCTTGGTCCTCTGCTATTTGTGATTTTTATTAACGACCTAGAGGAGGGGGCTGAAGGGTGGATCAGTAAATTTGCTGATGACACCAAGATTGGTGGAGTAGTGGATGAGGTGGAGGGCTGTTGTAGACTGCATAAAGACATAGATAGGATGCAAAGCTGGGCTGAAAAATGGCAGATGGAGTTAAACCCTGATAAATGTGAGGTGATTCATTTTGGTGGGACAAATTTAAATGTGGATTACAGGGTCAAAGGTAGGGTTCTGAAGACTGTGGAGGAACAGAGAGATCTTGGGGTCCATTTACACAGATCTCTGAAGGTTGCCACTCAAGTAAATAGAGCTGTGAAGAAGGCCTATAGTGTGTTAGCTTTATTAACAGGGGGTTGGAGTTTAAGAGCCATGGGGTTATGCTGCAACTGTACAGGACCTTGGTGGGACCACATTTGGAATATTGTGTGCAGTTCTGGTCACCTGACTATAAGAAGGATGTGGAAGTGCTGGAAAGAATGCAAAGGAGATTTACCAGGAGGCTGCCTGGTTTGGAGGGTAGGTCTTATGAGGAAAGGTTGAGGGAGCTAGGGCTGTTCTCTCTGGAGCGGAGGAGGTTGAGGGGAGACTTAATAGAGGTTTATAAAATGATGAAGGGGATAGATAGAGTGAACGTTCAAAGACGATTTCCTCGGGTGGATGGAGCTATTACAAGGGGGCATAACTATAGGGTTCATGGTAGGAGATATCGGAAGGATGTCCGAGGTAGGTTCTTTACTCAGAGAGTGGTTGGGGTGTGGAATGGACTGCCTGCAATGATAGTGGAGTCAGACACTTTTGGGATATTTCAGCGGTTATTGGATAGGCACATGGAACACACCAGGTTGATAGGGAGTGGAATAGTTTGATCTTGGTTTCAGCTAAAGCTCGGCACAGCATCGTGTGCCGAAGGGCCTGATCTGCGCTGTACTGTTCTATGTTCTATGTTCAAAATGTTTTACTATTTTTCCTTTTAAAAATATTCCCATGTTTTCCTACCTTTTGCATCTTTGAATTGTTCTTCAATTTTACTCAAAATAGGAGTCCGGGGATAATGATGCAGCTATATAAGACCCTCGTCAGACCCCACTTGGAGTATTGTGCTCAGTTCTGGTCACCTCACTATAGGAAGGATGTGGAAAAGATTGAAAGGGTGCAGAGAAGATTTACAAGGATGTTGCCTGGATTGAGTGGCATGCCTTATGAGGATACACTGAGGGAGCTTGGTCTTTTCTCCTTGGAGAGACGAAGGATGAGATGAGACCTAATAGAGGTGTATAAGATGTTGAGAGGCATCGATCGGGTGGACTCTCAGAGGCTTTTTCCCAGGGTGGGAATGTCTGCTACGAGAGGACACAGGTTTAAGGTGCTGGGGGGTAGGTACAGGGGAGATGTTAGGGGTAAGTTTTTCACACAGAAGGTGGTGGGCGAGTGGAATCGGCTGCCGTCAGTGGTGGTGGAGGCGAGCTCAATAGGGTCTTTTAAGAGACTCCTTGATGAGTACATGGAGCTTAATAGGATGGAGGGTTATGGATAGGTCTAGAAGGTCGGGACGTGTTCGGCACAACTTGAGGGCCTAAGGGCCTGTTTGTGCTGTAGTTTTTCTATGTTTCTATTATTCGGTAAGAAGAACATGTATTTGCCTCAAATTCCAATTGAAATTTTGAAAATTTTCGTTGACAAAGTTAAGGGTTTCTTACTGATTATTGCATTGCTACTTTCGATTTCAGCCTATTGATTGTCCTGATCATGCCCATTCCTCACATTTTAAATACATATTTTTGTGAATAGATTTAAAGAAATACACTGTTTCATAGTGATATTTCCTGAAAGGATACTCACGCTTGTCACTCTGTATGTTTTACTGATAATTTCATCTTACTTAAATTTTTGAAACAATCTCACATGTTTCACTCTTGACGTAATATTTGACGTTGAAATTTTCCATTTTTTGAATTCCATGCGCATTCCACACAGATATTGCACTTTTCAAACTTTCCATATATTTTTCTCACAGTGTTGCACAAAGTTCTCCTCTTTTGATTTTCAATGTTTGATAATGTATTCTCACGTTGTTCAATCTGAATGTTTTCTTTTACAGATTTTTCTAAAATCTGCAAAGTTTGAATTTCAATGCTTATTCTCACATTGTTTACTCTTTGAATTTTGATAATTTTTCTCATGATCATTCTATTGATTATTCTGACAGTTTTCCTACATTTTCTGGCATCTAGAGTCATAGAGGATTACAGCATGGAAACAGGTCCTTCGGCCCAAGTTGTCCATGCCGCCCTTTTTTTTGAAACCCCGAAGCTAATCCCAATTGCCCGCATTTGGCCCATATCCCTCTATACCCATCGTACCCATGTAACTATCTAAATGCTTTTTAAAAGACAAAATTTTACCCGCCTCTAGAAGGGCTAAAAGGGGACATGAGAAGACTTTGGCGGATAGGGTTAAAGAGAATCCTAAGGCGTTCTATAGGTATGTCAAGAACAGAAGGTTGGTTAGGGCAAGTTTAGGGCCAGTTATAGATGGCAGAGGGAAGTTATGTGTGGAACCGGAGGAGATTGGTGAAGCATTGAACCAATATTTCTCTTCGGTGTTCACGCAAGGGGACATGAATATAGCTGAGGAGGACACTGGGTTGCAAGGGAGTAGAATAGACAGTATTACAGTTGATAAGGAGGATGTGCAGGATATTCTGGAGGGTCTGAAAATAGATAAATCCCCTGGTCCGGATGGGATTTATCCAAGGATTCTCTGGGAGGCAAGAGAAGTGATTGCAGAGCCTCTGGCTCTGATCTTCAGGTCGTCGTTGGCCTCTGGTATAGTACCAGAAGATTGGAGGTTAGCGAATGTTGTCCCATTGTTTAAGAAGGGGAACAGAGACTTCCCCGGGAATTATAGACCGGTGAGTCTCACTTCTGTTGTCGGCAAGATGTTGGAAAAAATTATAAGGGATAGGATTTATAGTTATTTGGAGAGTAATGAATTGATAGGTGATAGTCAGCATGGTTTTGTGGCAGGTAGGTCGTGCCTTACTAACCTTATTGAGTTTTTTGAGAAAGTGACCAAGGAGGTGGATGGGGGCAAGGCAGTGGACGTGGTATATATGGATTTTAGTAAGGCGTTTGATAAGGTTCACCATGGTAGGCTTCTGCAGAAAATGCAGATGTATGGGATTGGGGGTGATCTAGGAAATTGGATCAGGAATTGGCTAGCGGATAGGAAACAGAGGGTGGTGGTTGATAGTAAATATTCATCATGGAGTGCGGTTACAAGTGGTGTACCTCAGGGATCTGTTTTGGGGCCACTGCTGTTTGTAATATTTATTAATGATCTGGATGAGGGTATAGTTGGGTGGATTAGCAAATTTGCTGATGACACCAAAGTCGGTGGTGTGGTAGACAGTGAGGAAGGGTGTCGTAGTTTGCAGGAAGACTTAGACAGGTTGCAAAGTTGGGCCGAGAGGTGGCGGATGGAGTTTAATGCGGAGAAGTGTGAGGTAATTCACTTTGGTAGGAATAACAGATGTGTTGAGTATAGGGCTAACGGGAGGACTTTGAATAGTGTGGAGGAGCAGAGGGATCTAGGTGTATGTGTGCATAGATCCCTGAAAGTTGGGAATCAAGTAGATAAGGTTGTTAAGAAGGCATATGGTGTCTTGGCGTTTATTGGTAGGGGGATTGAATTTAGGAGTCGTAGCGTTATGTTGCAACTGTACACAACTCTGGTGCGGCCGCACTTGGAGTACTGTGTGCAGTTCTGGTCCCCACATTACAGGAAGGATGTGGAGGCTTTGGAGAGGGTGCAGAGGAGGTTTACCAGGATGTTGCCTGGTATGGAGGGGAGATCCTATGAGGAGAGGCTGAGGGATTTGGGATTGTTTTCGCTGGAAAGGCGGCGGCTAAGAGGGGATCTTATTGAAACATATAAGATGATTAGAGGTTTAGATAGGGTGGATAGTGATAGCCTTTTTCCTCTGATGGAGAAATCCAGCACGAGGGGGCATGGCTTTAAATTGAGGGGGGGTAGTTATAGAACCGATGTCAGGGGTAGGTTCTTTACCCAGAGGGTGGTGAGGGATTGGAATGCCCTGCCAGCATCAGTAGTAAATGCGCCTAGTTTGGGGGCGTTTAAGAGATCCGTAGATAGGTTCATGGACGAAAAGAAATTGGTTTAGGTTGGAGGGTCACAGTTTTTTTTTTAACTGGTCGGTGCAACATCGTGGGCCGAAGGGCCTGTTCTGCGCTGTAATGTTCTATGTTCTATGTTCTATGTTCTACTACTACCTCTGGCAGCGTGTTCCAGACACTCACCACCCTCTGTTGTGAAAAAATCGCCCCTCTGGACACTTTAGTATCTCTCCCCTCTCACCTTAAACCTATACCCTCTAGTTTTAGACTCCCCTACCTGGGATTCACTCCCAGTGACTCCTCTACTTCTGGGATTCACTCCCAGAATCTCACATTCTGAATTCAATACAATATTTTATCATTTTAATGCTTCGAGTTATTCACAGATCTTCCTCATTTCCCCCTTCAAATAAATCTCACAATTTGTCTTTCTGATTTCATAAACAGTTCTACAATTGGCATTTTCCCTTTCCTCAATTTTCAATCTCTGAATATTCCACATGCATTTCCATTCTGCCCAACCTTTGTCAGCATTTCCTCCTTTGATTTATCAACTCAACTGCGGCATGGTGGTACAGTGATTAACACTGCTGCCTCACAGCGTGAGAAACCCGGGTTCAGTTCCGGCCTTGAGTTGCTATCTCTGTGGAGTTTGAACGTTCTCGGCGTGTCTGCATGGGTTTCCCCAGGTGCTTCGGTTTCCTGACACAGTCCAAAGATGTGCACGGTAGGTAGACTGGCCATGCTAAATTATCCCTTCGTGTCAGAGGGTTTGGAGTTTAAATACATGCAATTATGGGGATAAAGCCTATGTGGGATTGTTGTAGGTGCTGTCCTGATGGGCCGAATGGCCTCCTTCTGCACTGTATGGAATCTATGATTTTTTTCACTCCCAGAATTATCCCAGAATTATCCTCGTATTGTTCGCGTTCATTTTTGATCAGATATTTTTACCCTTAAATATCATCAAACATTAACCATATTTTTGGTCGATGGAATATTCAAATATTTTTTACAGATATTTACCCATTTCAACTCCTTGAAATTTGATCAAAATATCTCACATTTGGAATGCCTTAAACTCTGATGCACTTCTCATGTTGTCCTGTGATTTTTTTCTCATCCTTTTCTCGTATTTTTGATGCATTGAATTTTCCATAATGATACCACTTTACACTCTTCAAATTTCGTCACATTTATCTCCTAACCTGACTCTCTCTCAGCAGAACCTGTTTCTGTTCTCCCAGTACCATCAAATGGGCAGAATATTTCTGATTAGACAAAACATGCATTCAATGACTTGAAAACAATTTATGCACACAAATTAGGTGCAGCCAGAAAAGATGGAATAATTTGGAGCAGATACATCGCAACCAATGCAACCTGATATACATTTGATACATTCACTGGAAGCCAAAAATAAAATCCGAGAGGACCAAATTGGATAGTTTATTTTAAACTATGAGATATGAGTTTCACTACCAAGGGCAACAACGCTGCCCACACAAATTTAATAGAATCATAGAAACCCTACAGTACAGAACGAGGTCATTCGACCATTGGGTCTGCTCAAAAGAGCGTATCACACCCAGGGCCTAACCCCTCCCGGTAACTGCACATAATTATCCCGCTAATCCCCGTAACCCACACTTCCTGGGACAGGAGGAAGCATTCTAGCATGGCCAATCCACCAAGCCTACACAGAACTGTTGGAGGAAACTGGAGCACCCAGAGGAAAAGCACGAAGACGCTGACATTCACCCAAGGGCGGAATTGAAACCGATGCTGCGAGGCATCAGGGCGAACCACTGTGCCACCACCAATTTGTTGTGTAACATTGGTGATGATGTGATACCTGAGCGACTTCAGTCTTTCCGATTTATGTTTACACGTTGTGATATTATGAGGTTTCAGATCTTGACCGAGTGAGAGTGAAGGCATGGCGGAGTAGTTCCTAGTCAAGTTGACAGGTAACTTGCAGGGGAAGTTGCAGATGATGTTCTATTGTGCCTGTTACCTTGTCATTCAAAGTCGTTTCTTTCCTGCATTTGGAATGGATTTTTGATGGAGTTTTGGCGAGTTCCTGCAATGCATCTTGTGGATGTTTCACATTGTTGCCCAATATGTTGGCAGTGAGCAAAGTTAATGTTTTTGGTGCTGGATGGGGTGCCAGTTAAATCGGTTGTTCTGCTCTGGTTTTGTCGACATTTGTGACTGTTGTTGGAGCTGAACGCATCCAAGGAAGTTGAGAGAAATCCATAACACTCCTGACTTGTGCTTTGTGTATTGGATGTCAGGAGGTGAGTTACACTTCACAGAATCCCTAGCCTCTGATGTGATATTGTAGCGCGAGCACCAATATGGGTGGTGCAGTTCAGATTCTGGTCAATGGTAACGCCCAAGATTTGGATGGCGGAGATCTGCAGGGGAGATGGTGGTATTCAGCTATGGCAATGCTGTTGAAAGTCAATGAGGTATGGATTGATTATCTCTTGTTTTTGACGTTATTGACCCAGTTGTATTACTTGATACTTAGCTGCTCAATTCTGAAAGCTGCCCGGCTCAAGCTGCAAATGCACAGAGATTGTTTCAGTACATGGGCGCCAGGAATGCTATAGAAAGCGACGCAGTTATCAGCGAAAATCCCCAATTTTGACATTGCAATTGTTGGAAGATCATTGATGAACCAATTGAAATTGGTCGAACCCATGACACGAACCTAAGGATCTAATGCCTTCGGGCTGAGATAACAAAGAACAAAGAACAAAGAACAATACAGCACAGGAACAGGCCCTTCGGCCCTCCAAGCCCGCGCCACTCCCCGGTCCAGGATTGAATCCTGAATCCAGGATCCCCACCCAATTTTCCAGCCTATCTACATCCTAATATCCTATCCACCGAGCTGTCCCTCACACCTACGATGCTTTGTTCATCACAACCTATTAACTCACCCCCACCCCCCCCCCCATTCCAGACCATGTGATCTCCAGGGAGAGGCGAAAACCCAGAGTGAAAACCCCAGGGCCAATATGGGGGGAAAAAAAAATCTGGGAAATTCCTCTCCGACCCCCTGAGGCGATCGAAACGAGTCCAGGAGATCACACTGGCCCTGATCAGAAAATGCTTCCCAACCCTATTCATTTCCACTTCTGCTTTACGAACACCATCTGAATTCCCTGCCCCCGAGACAGGTTCCCAACTATTCGCAGTCTCGCTCTGTACTGGCACCAGCAAGATGATCATAGAATGAAGCCTTGAAACGAGAAACAAAAAACAATTAGATAGATGGTCTTCAAAAAGGAAAACGCTATTTCTTTGCGCGAGGCATGACTTCACCTAATGGAGAGTTTTCCCCTTTGTGTTCATATTTGTTCTGGCTTCTTGATGTAACACTCAGACAAAATATGCATAATTTACCAGTGTTGCCTCTTCCAGCTTTTGAATGTTCGTCTTTTGTCAGCGTTTGAATCAAGGCGGTCAGGAGTTCAAATTTCTGTTGGAATAGAAACTGCAAAAGCGAGCATGATATTTTGTGTGCAAGATTTGTTTATTAACTCTGTCAGACACCTTCCCTAATTTCGTGATTATAGACGCAGATTAACAGTATAATTAAAAGTCAGAACATCATGAAGAAACTTAGATTAGATACCGTAACATGGGTGAAACAATTGTTCTCCGATTGTATTTAGAAATACCATTCCTCTCAAGTAGCCAGACAAACTCACAGAATAGTTTCAAGATTTGATTTGATTTTGATTTTTTCTTCATTATTGTCTTATGTATTAGAACCATAGAACCACAGAAAATTACAGCTCAGGAACAGGCCTTTTGGCCCTTCTTGTCTGTGCCGAACCATTTTATGCCGAGTCCCACTGACCTGCACTAGGACCATATCCCTCCACACCCCTCTCATCCATGAACCCGTCCAAGTTTTTCTTAAATGTTAAAAGTGACCCCGCATTTACCACTTTATCCGGCAGCTCATTCCACACTCCCACCACTCTCTGCGTGAAGAAGCCCCCCCTAATATTCCCTTTAAACTTTTCTCCTTTCACCCTTAACCCATGGCCTCTGGTTTTTTTCTCCCCTCGCCTCAGCGGAAAAAGCCTGCTTGCATTCACTCTATCTATACCCATCAAAATCTTATACACCTCTCTCAAATCTCCCCTCAATCTCCTGAGAATGTAGAGGCATTGGAGGGCTTTCTTAACTATAGTGTCGGCATCGAGGGAACAGGTCATGTTACTGGTGATCTTGACACCTAAAAACTTGAAGCTCTCAATCATTTCTACTTCATACCCTTTGATGTAGCAGGGGCATGCCCTCCACTACACTTCCTGAAGTTGATGACTATTTCCTTCGATTTGTTGACATTGAGGGAGAGATTATTGTTGCAACAGCTCACCAGATACTTTCTTTCCTGTACTGTGTCTCGTCATTGTTTGAGGTCCGACTCAGGACGGTGGTGTCATCAGCAAACTTAAAAGTTGAGTTGGAGGCGAATTTGGCCATTGAGTCAAATGTGTATGAGGAGTATAGTAAGTGACTTAGGACACAGCCTCGTTGAGCACCGGCATTGAGGATGATCGTGGAGGAGGTGTTGTTGTTGCCTATCCTTACTAACTGTGGCCTGTGGGTTAGGAAGTGTAGGATCCATTTGCAGAGGGAGGAGTTGAGCCCCAGGCCATGAAGTTTGAAGATGAGCCTCAGAGGAATAATGGTTGAAGGCTGAGCTGTAGTCTATGAATAACAGTCTGGCATAGGTGTCTTTGTTATCTAGCAGTTCCAGGTTTGAGTGTAGGGCCAGGGAGATGACGTCTGCTGTGGACCTGTTGCAGTGATAGGTGAACTAAGAATAAAGAGCATAAGAAATAGGAGCAGGAGTAGGCCATCTAGCCCCTCGAGCCTGCCCAGCCATTCAATAAGATCATGGCTGATCTGAAGTGGGTCAGTTCCACTTACCCGCCTGATCCCTATAACCCCTAATTCCCTTACCGATCAGGAATCCATCTATCCGTGAATTAAACATATTCAATGAGGTAGCCGCCATCACTTCAGTGGGCAAAGAATTCCAGAGATTTACCACCCTCTGAGAGAAGAGGTTCCTCCTCAATTCTGTCCTAAACTGACCCCCCTTTATTTTGAGGCTGTGCCCTCTAGTTCTAGCTTCCTTTCTAAGTGGAAAGAATCTCTCCACCTCTACCTTATCCAGCCCCTTCATTATCTTATAGGTCTCTGTAAGATCCCCCCCTCAGCCTTCTAAATTCCAACGAGTACAAACCCAATCTGCTCAGTCTCTCCTCATAATCAATACCCCTCATCTCTGGTATCAACCTGGTGAACCTTCTCTGCACTCCCTCCAAGGCCAATATATCCTTCCGCAAATAAGGGGACCAATACTGGGCACAGTATTCCAGCTGCGGCCTCACCAATGCCCTGTACAGATGCAGCAAGACATCTCTGCTTTTATATTCTATCCCCCTTGCGATATAGGCCAACATCCCATTTGCCTTCTTGATCACCTGTTGCACCTGCAGACTGGATTTTTGCATCTCATGCACAAGGACCCCCAGGTCCCTTTGCACAGTAGCATGTTGTAATTTTTTTCCATTTAGATAATAATCCAATTTGCTATTATTTCCTCCAAAGTGAATAACCTCTCATTTGTCAATGTTATACTCCATCTGCCAGATCCTCGCCCACTCACTCAGTCTGTCCAAATCTCTCTGCAGACCTTTTACTCCCTCCACACAATTCACTTTTCCACTTATCTTTGTGTCGTCTGCAAACTTTGTTACCCTACACTCAGCCCCCTCCTCCAGATCGTCTACATAAATGGTAAATAATTGATGCCCCAGTACCGAACCCTGCGGCACGCCACTAGTTACCATCTGCCAACTAGAAAAGCACCCATTTATTCCGACTCTCTGCTTCCTGTCAGATAGCCAATCCCCAATCCACGCTAACACCCTACCCCCAACTCCATGTGACCCAATCACCTTCAGCAACCTTTTGTGAGGCACCTTATCAAATGCCTTTTGGAAATCCAAAAACACTGCATCCACCGGTACCCCTCCGTCAACCGCACTAGTCACATCTTCATAAAAATCCAACAAGTTCGTCAAGCACAACTTTCCCCTCATGAATCCATGCTGTGTCTGCTTAATCAAACCATTCTTATCCAGATGGCCTGCTATTTCTTCTTTAATGATGGATTCCAGCATTTTCCCAACTACAGACGTTAGGCTGACTGGCCTGTAGTTACTCGAGAGGTTAAAGATGTGTGCTAATACCTCTGCCAGGTGGCCTGCACAGGACCTGAGTGCTCGTCCGGTACCTCGTCTGGGCCATATGCTTTCTGTGAGTTGACTTTTGAGAAGGCTGCTCTGACGTTGGCAATGTTGACCTTGGATACAGGTTCTTCCGAGGCTTCTGGGATGGAGGGCATGTGCTCGCTGGCCTCTTGCCCAAAACTGGCATAGATGGCATTGAGCTCATCGGGGAGGGGTGCATTGCAGCTGGCGATTTTACCTGCCTTCATTTTATAGCGTGTTATTTCTTGCAGACCTTGCCATAGTCGGCAGCAATCCACGCAGCTAGCCTGAGATTCTAGTTTGCTCCTGTTTTGACTTTTCGCATCTTTTGTGGATCACTGTAGGTCATATATGACTTTCTTATATAGGTCAGTGTCGTCTGACTGGTACCCCACAAACCTGGACTTCAGCAGGCAGTGGATACCCCTGTTCATCCATTTTTTTTCTGGTTGGGAAACACGCAAGTTTGCTCCTTTGGCACAGTCTTCTACACACTAATAAAGTCAGTTACTGTAGTGACGTACTCGTTCAGGATGGTCGCAGAATTTTTAAACACTGACAAGTCTACCCATTCTAGCCAATCCCATAGGAGGTCATCCGATTCCTCAGACCAACATTGCATGACTTTCTTTGATGGATTATCTCATTCCAGGATTTGCTTGTAAGCTGGGAGATGGAGCACAGCCTTGTGGTCTGAGTTACCAAATTGTGAACGAAGTTTGATTTTTTAAAAGAAGATTATAGCTATAGGACTGAGTCATTCGGACCATTCAGAAAGAAAAATCTCAGAAACTCAGAGGCAGTTATAGTTTCAACTCCAATTACAGGCAATTAGCATGCACCAATAATGAGAAAAGGAGTTATCTCCGTCAATCATAGTTATTAATTAAGGTAAATTTAGTTTTTGAAATCAACCACAATAACCTGATACTTGCTTAATTATAATATCCAATTGGTGTGAGGATCTTGCTTACCTCAATTGAATATTGTTTTTCACTTTCTTTTAGGCATTTCATCTGTGTCTATATATTAGAACATGGACCATCGCTTTGTCCAATGCATGACTCAAAGGCCTTCTCCCAGCATAGTATCATCCTTTCTTTTTGGAAGTTCAGTTATCTGGAAGTAGCTGCCAAATATCCTGTAGTTAAGCATTTGTATAGGCTTTTGTGATCTGTTTCTTAACCCTTTCACTGGACACAGTTTTTTAAATGATTATTATTTACCACTTTACCACTTCAGTATGGGTATTAATCCGCCTCAGTTCCCCCCTTTGGCCATTGGGTGTCCACCCAAAAGACCAATAGGATGTTGGGAATACCTCTCCGAATCCTTCCAGTGGCCCATTGTCCAGATGTTGGGAGGTATCCGAAATGATAGCTGTAAATTTCATCTTCTGATTTTCCCAAATCTTATTCATTACAGGGAGCAATAGGGGCATTGCAAAGTATTAGCAGAGCCTGCAGTTTCACTGATTTTCTTTGATAACAGTGCATTAGGGTGGCCCATGATGGCATTATCTCTGACACGACAGTCATCTGTATCCTGATAATTTCTCACCAACTGCTCAGATGGTTCCCTTTCCTGGAACAAATGTGCCCACCAATGATGTATTCCTGATTGTTGAAGGGCGGCACGGTAGCACAGTGGTTAGCACTGCTGCTTCACAGCTCCAGGGTCCTGGGTTCGATTCCCGGCTCAGGTCACTGTCTGTGTGGAGTTTGCACATTCTCCTCGTGTCTGCGTGGGTTTCCTCTGGGTGCTCCGGTTTCCTCCCACAGTCCAAAGATGTGCGGGTTAGGTTGATTGGCCAGGTTAAAAATTGCCCCTTAGACTCCTGAGATGCGTAGGTTAGAGGGATTAGCGGGTAAAATATGTGGGGGTAGGGCCTGGGTGGGATTGTGGTCGGTGCAGACTCGATGGGCCGAATGGCCTCCTTCTGCACTGTAGGGATTCTATGATTCTATGATTCTATGTTTCAGTCTGGTGCAATCTGGGTAGCTAGGTTCACCTGCATACTTCACTAATGGGCCTGTTCTTTGGAATGCCTGACATATTCATGGTAAATTTCCATGCCCTCCCTCATAGCCTATCAGACCACTTTCCCTGATGTCTCATCAGTATATAATAAGTCACCTCACCAGGCATCAAACACATGTCCTGATGTTCTTCCCGGCAAGGATAACCCTCCCACAATCAATGAATCTGTTAGCTGCAAACAAAACTGTGATTGCTTTCACAATTAAACCTCCCGATATGATCTGTGTTCCCAGTATGATGATGCACCACTGCTTATGGCCCACCTGCACTGCATTAAACTTCCCCTCCATTGGTAAAATATCAAAGATTATCATGCAGTGTTTCCTGGAGGCTTGAAGGTCCATTAAGCACATACTATGGGCCCAATTTTACCATTTTGATTCGAAGTGCCAAATCTGGGCGTAGTACAGATCCGACCTAGAAATCCGCTTTCCAGTGTGCCCATACGCTTTCAGCCGGCTCCGGTCCGATCCCCTCTGTGGGCGGGGCTTAGCGCTGCCGCAACAATCGGAGCTCTGAACTGCGCATGCACAGTTCGAAAAGAATTTGAAAAAGCACGCCCGGGCGTTGGGCTGGAGTGCGCGGCTGTGGCGGTTTGTGCCTTCTTTACAGCTAAATTTTCTGAAAGATTGCTTCCTGCTGCGTATCCTGTGTCCAGCATACCCAGGCGGAACAATTGGAATAGAACATCAGTAATTCACTTTGGAAGCCAGGTCCATGCCAGGCTGTATCCTGTTTTGTTGGTTCGACCTGATGGGTCCCCTGTCAATATCCAATACAAGGAGCCTAAAAAAATTATTATGATGCCAGTCGATGTTTCCCTTCTGCCAGAAGCTGAAAGGAAAGCAAGAATGCACAAACGTGTTCCCAAAAGAGCTAAAATGAAAGAGCAGCAATTTGAAGATGAATTTAAAGTTGACAATTATAGAAAATTCTGGAAGAAAAAGTAGTCTTCAAAATTTTGGATTTTAGAAACAACCATCACAGGACTGCTTGACTGCACGTCCACTCTGGGAGGAGGGATTCGTTCCTCCAGTGGGGAGGAGGGATCACCCGCAGAGTGGCAGCAGACACCCCTGCCCCCATCCCTCCCCACCGATCGCCAGCGGATTGGCAGCGGACTCCCTGCCCCCCAGAGATCCATCCGACCATCCTCCCCCACAGAGGATAATTTGACCTGCCCCCTCATCCTCCCCCCAAACAGAGATACATCTGAGCAACCCCCCTCCTCCTCCCCCCTCCCTGAGGATGATCTGAGCTGCACCCCTCCTCCTCCCCCCTGCAGAGGATGACCTGACCCGTCCGTCCCCCTCCTCCCCCCCCCCCCCCCCCGCCCCGCCAGAGGATGAGCTGGGTCAGAGAGCCGTTGCAGGTTCTGAACCCGCTTCGGAGGTTCCCCTGCAAAATAAAAATCGGCTTCGGACTTTGATTTTGCAGGTCGCTAAAAGCGCGGATCTGGAACGGAACAGAAGAAGGTAGAGTGGGATCTGATGGTAGAATTGGGCGGGCAGTTTATTAGAACATAGAACAGTCCAGCACAGAACAGGCTCTTCAGCCCATGATGTTGTGCCGAGCTTTATCTGAAACCAAGATCAAGCTATCCCACTCCCTATTATCCTGGTGTGCTCCATGTGCCTATCCAGTAACCGCTTAAATGTTCCTAAAGTGTCTGACTCCACTATCACTGCAGGCAGTCCATTCCACACGCCAACCACTCTCTGCGTAAAGAACCTACCTCTGATATCTCCCACCATGAACCCTATAGTTAAGCCCCCTTGTAATAGCTCCATCCACCCGAGGAAATAGTCTTTGAACGTTCACTCTATCTATCCCCTTCATCATTTTATAAACCTCTATTAAGTCTCCCCTCAGCCTCCTCCGCTCCAGAGAGAACAGCCCTAGCTCCCGCAACCTTTCCTCATAAGACCTACCCTCCAAACCAGGCAGCATCCTGGTAAATCTCCTCTGCACTCTTTCCAGCGCTTCCACATCCTTCCTATAGTGAGGTGACCAGAACTGCACACAATACTCCAAATGTGGTCTCACCAAGGTCCTGTACAGTTGCAGCATAACCCCACGGCTCTTAAACTCCAACCCCCTGTTAATAAAAGCTAACACACTATATGCCTTCTTCACAGCTCTATCCACTTGAGTGGCAACCTTTAGAGATCTGTGGATATGGACCCCAAGATCTCTCTGTTCCTCCACAGTCTTCAGAACCCTACCTTTGACCCTGTAATCCACATTTAAATTTGTCCTACCAAAATGAATCACCTCACATTTGTCAGGGTTAACTCCATTTGCCATTTTTCAGCCCAGCTTTGCATCCTATCTATGTCTCTTTGCAGCCTACAACAGCCCTCCACCTCATCCACTACTCCACCAATCTTGGTGTCATCAGCAAATTTACTGATCCACCCTTCAGCCCCCTCCTCTAAGTTATTCATAAAAATCACAAAGAGCAGAGGACCAAGCACTGATCCCTGCGGCACTCCGCTAGCAACCTGCCTCCAGTCCGAAAATTTTCCATCCACCACCACCCTCTGTCTTCGATCAGACAGCCAGTTACCTATCCAATCGGCCATCTTTCCCTCTATCCCACACCTCCTCACTTTCATCATAAGCCGTCCATGGGGGATCTTATCAAACGCCTTACTAAAATCCATGTATGTGGCATCAACTGCCCTACCTTCATCAACACACTTAGTTACCTCCTCAAAAAATTCAATCAAATTTGTGAGGCACGACTTGCCCTTCAGGAATCCGGGCTGACTATCCCGGATTAATCTGCATCTTTCTAAATGGTCGTAAATCCCATCTCGAAGGACCTTTTCCATCAATTTACCAACCACCGAAGTAAGACTAACTGGTCTATAATTACCAGAGTCATTTCTATTCCCTTTCTTAAACAGAGGGACAACATTCGCCATTCTCCAGTCCTCTGGCACCATCCCCATGGGCAGCGAGGACCCAAAGATCAAAGCCAAAGGCTCTGCAATCTCATCCCTTGCCTCCCAAAGAATCCTAGGATACATTTCATCAGGCCCAGGGGACTTATCGACCTTCAGTTTATTCAAAACTGCCAGGACATCCTCCCTCCGAACATCTATTTCCTCCAGCCTATTAGCCTGTAACACCTTCTCTTCCTCAAAAACATGGCCCCTCTCCTTGGTGAACACTGAAGAAAAGTATTCATTCATCACCTCGCCTATCTCTACTGACTCCGTACACAAGTTCCCACTACTGTCCTTGACCGGCCCTAACCTCATCCTGGTCATTCTTTTATTCCTCACATAAGAGTAAAAAGCCTTGGGGTTTTCCTTGATCCGACCCACCAAGGAATTCTCGTGTCCCCTCCTAGCTCTCCGAAGCCCCTTTTTCAGCTCATTCCTTGCTAACTTGTAACCCTCAATCGAGCCATCTGAACCTTGTTTCCTCATCCCTACATAAGCTTCCCTCTTCCTTTTCACAAGACATTCCACCTCTTTCGTGAACCATGGTTCCCTCACTCGGCCATTTCCTCCCTGCCTAAATCGGTTTAATTGCATGCTAATGCATTTAAATCGTTGGGCCGCCAGATTTGGGCGTGGAACGGATCTGCGCCTGAATCGGGTGTCGGTAAAGTTGCGATTTGCTCGGACGCGGGTGCAGATCGCAATAAAGGCCTCATGCCCGATTTTACCACGATTTCACGCCCGAAAACAGGCGCAAATTGCTCGTAAAATCAGGCCCTATGTAATGTTATGATTCTGAACAGCATTCCGTCGAGCCTCACATATGCCAGGCCTTCCTTCTGGGTCAGGTATCCTTTAGATCTGTCTCAGTGAACCCAGCCCCCTTCTTCTGTGCCTTATGATTCATATCTATAGCTATCCTTAAAGATCTCATTGGATGTACTTTCCTGTGGTACCACTATAATGAATTTTATAGCCCCCTTCACTGGACCTCCTCCTTGTCTATTGTCTATGAATTCATGTCTGTCCTGGTGAATATTAATAAAGTTCAATTTGTGTAGGAGGGTAAATAAATGTCGGGGAAAGCTTCCAAATCTCAAACTTAACATTATCTATCAGATCTCTGGCACGACGTTTGCATGCCTGTCTTTTGATCTGGGTCTCAATGGTATCGATCATTCCTTTGTCTACATAATTCATTGTTCCCAGGAGTCCACATGCAGTGAGTGCATACGTGCCACCATAGGCTTCATATTGTAGTCTCTTTCCAACTTTTGTAGTAACGCAGGACGAATATTCAGTTCAGACAATTGTACTTAATTAACTAGCGAGTTTACACCCCCAAACAATCCCCCGACATCTCCCAGTATAATTTATCTTGTATCCCTGATTCAGGAGCAATTCTGTAAGCATAATCATCAATGATTCCCTGCAATTGGACCTCCTCCCATTTAATGGGATTAAAATTATCGTGGCATGTAGAATGTAGTATTGTTGATAGACCTGAAACATCTTAGGTTACCCCTAGAGATACCGTTGTCAGATCATGCACTAACGTTGTAGCTTTCCTAATCCTGACTAACCCATCTGGGGGTTTGAACATTAGGTCAGTTTTTGATATCCACAGGCATTAACCTGGTAACATCTAATATCTCTACAATGAATTAAATGCTTACATAATTCTTGACAATTCTGGCCCTCAAGCCAGGTTCTGTGGCATTGCATGAATATCTCCACAAACCCAGTATTTGAATAGTATGTCCTTCCATACCCAAATTGCTCTCTGAGTCTTTTTCATCTCTAACTCCCATCTCAGACGGTTATATAAACCGTTTTATTTCCCTCTCAATTCGGCACCCTGTGGGGAGGCTTTGGTTCAAAGTTTCCATCCTACTGTTCCATACTTTCTCAGACGATCCACAATCTGACTCAATGATTCATGATGGCATGTACACAAGAACCTCGCGCTCTGTCTCAGTTTCTCCCCTGGTGGCATGATTATTTGTGTTCAGTGACTGGTGGGGGACACTTGATCCGTATCTAGATGTTAGGTTTCTTTATCCCACTCTCCCGTTCCACTGGTGGGTTGCTGACGTTTCCAGCAGAGTCACTAGAGTAAATAGTAACCTGTGAAAACATTAATGCTGGTCCCCATCAGTCAGGTGTTCGTCAGGTTTTTTAGGGTCCTCATACATTTTTAACGGACCATTATGTTTCCACCAACTTCCTACCTTTGCATTTACAATTGTCCACGTATCACCTGTCATGATTACCTTGTACGGTCCATGCCACCACGGTTGGAGACCACTTCACTCTGGTCCCTCCTTTGCAATCATCCTGTTGCCCACTTGTGCTAATCTTGAATGATTAGATTGATGCGCCTTTCTTATGAGGACTTATCTGTTGAGGTAGTATGGGCGGAGATTAGAAATAGGAGAGGAGAGGTCACCCTGTTGGGAGTCTTTTATAGACCTCCTAAAAGTTCTAGAGAGGTTGAGGAAAGGATTGCGGAGTCAATCCTGCTTAGGAGTGAAAGTAATAGGGCAATTGTTATGGGGGATTTTAACTTGACTAATATTGACTGGAATTGTTATAGCTCTAGCTCGTTAGAGGGGTCAGTTTTTGTTCAAAGCGTGCAGGAAGGTTTTTTGACTCAGTATGTAGACAGGCCAACTAGAGGTGAGGCTATATTGGATCTGGTGCTGGGAAATGAGCCAGACCAGGTGCTAGACTTGGAAGTTGGTGTGCATTTTGGTGATAGTGACCACAATTCGGTTACGTTCACCTTAGTGATGGAAAGGGATAGGCATGAACCTCGGGCCAGTGGTTTTAGCTGGGGGAAGGGTAATTATGAGGCTATTAGGAGAGAATTAGGAAACATAGGTTGGACTAGGAGATTACAGGGACTGGGAACGTCCGACATGTGGAGTTTTTTCAAGGAGCAGCTACTGCGAGTCTGTGATAGGTATGTCCCTGTCAGGCAAGGAGGAATTGGTAGGGCTAGGGAACCGTGGTGCACCAAAAAAGTTTCTTTGTTGGTTAAAAAGAAAAAGGAGGCTTATGTTCGGATGAGACGTGAGCACTCGGGTAGTGCACTAGAAAGCTTTAGATTGGCTAAGAGGGAGTTGAAGAGCGAGCTTAGAAGGGCTAAAAGGGGACATGAGAAGACTTTGGCGGATAGGGTTAAAGAGAATCCTAAGGCGTTCTATAGGTATGTCAAGAACAGAAGGTTGGTTAGGGCAAGTTTAGGGCCAGTTATAGATGGCAGAGGGAAGTTATGTGTGGAACCGGAGGAGATTGGTGAAGCATTGAACCAATATTTCTCTTCGGTGTTCACGCAAGGGGACATGAATATAGCTGAGGAGGACACTGGGTTGCAAGGGAGTAGAATAGACAGTATTACAGTTGATAAGGAGGATGTGCAGGATATTCTGGAGGGTCTGAAAATAGATAAATCCCCTGGTCCGGATGGGATTTATCCAAGGATTCTGTGGGAGGCAAGAGAAGTGATTGCAGAGCCTCTGGCTCTGATCTTCAGGTCGTCGTTGGCCTCTGGTATAGTACCAGAAGATTGGAGGTTAGCGGATGTTGTCCCATTGTTTAAGAAGGGGAACAGAGACTTCCCCGGGAATTATAGACCGGTGAGTCTCACTTCTGTTGTCGGCAAGATGTTGGAAAAAATTATAAGGGATAGGATTTATAGTTATTTGGAGAGTAATGAATTGATAGGTGATAGTCAGCATGGTTTTGTGGCAGGTAGGTCGTGCCTTACTAACCTTATTGAGTTTTTTGAGAAAGTGACCAAGGAGGTGGATGGGGGCAAGGCAGTGGACGTGGTATATATGGATTTTAGTAAGGCGTTTGATAAGGTTCACCATGGTAGGCTTCTGCAGAAAATGCAGATGTATGGGATTGGGGGTGATCTAGGAAATTGGATCAGGAATTGGCTAGCGGATAGGAAACAGAGGGTGGTGGTTGATAGTAAATATTCATCATGGAGTGCGGTTACAAGTGGTGTACCTCAGGGATCTGTTTTGGGGCCACTGCTGTTTGTAATATTTATTAATGATCTGGATGAGGGTATAGTTGGGTGGATTAGCAAATTTGCTGATGACACCAAAGTCGGTGGTGTGGTAGACAGTGAGGAAGGGTGTCGTAGTTTGCAGGAAGACTTAGACAGGTTGCAAAGTTGGGCCGAGAGGTGGCGGATGGAGTTTAATGCGGAGAAGTGTGAGGTAATTCACTTTGGTAGGAATAACAGATGTGTTGAGTATAGGGCTAACGGGAGGACTTTGAATAGTGTGGAGGAGCAGAGGGATCTAGGTGTATGTGTGCATAGATCCCTGAAAGTTGGGAATCAAGTAGATAAGGTTGTTAAGAAGGCATATGGTGTCTTGGCGTTTATTGGTAGGGGGATTGAATTTAGGAGTCGTAGCGTTATGTTGCAACTGTACACAACTCTGGTGCGGCCGCACTTGGAGTACTGTGTGCAGTTCTGGTCCCCACATTACAGGAAGGATGTGGAGGCTTTGGAGAGGGTGCAGAGGAGGTTTACCAGGATGTTGCCTGGTATGGAGGGGAGATCCTATGAGGAGAGGCTGAGGGATTTGGGATTGTTTTCGCTGGAAAGGCGGCGGCTAAGAGGGGATCTTATTGAAACATATAAGATGATTAGAGGTTTAGATAGGGTGGATAGTGATAGCCTTTTTCCTCTGATGGAGAAATCCAGCACGAGGGGGCATGGCTTTAAATTGAGGGGGGGTAGTTATAGAACCGATGTCAGGGGTAGGTTCTTTACCCAGAGGGTGGTGAGGGATTGGAATGCCCTGCCAGCATCAGTAGTAAATGCGCCTAGTTTGGGGGCGTTTAAGAGATCCGTAGATAGGTTCATGGACGAAAAGAAATTGGTTTAGGTTGGAGGGTCACAGTTTTTTTTTTTAACTGGTCGGTGCAACATCGTGGGCCGAAGGGTCTGTTCTGCGCTGTAATGTTCTATGTTCTATGTTCTATGTTCTACCTGACACTCCCCACTTGCAGATCACCTCAAGCAATATCATTCAAGAAACATTATGCATTGACTTAAAATGTTCCTCAGCTCTCCGTTTATGTGCATCCATCTTCTGGATATTCTGACCAGATCTATTTGTTACTGGGCCCTTAACTTGTTACGATCCAAAATGTTTACTCTTTTATTTTTATTTTACCCTTTTTGACTTACATAGAACATAGAACATAGAAAGCCACAGCACAAACAGGCCCTTCGGCCCACAAGTTGCGCCGATCACATCCCCACCTCTAGGCCTATCTATAGCCCTCAATCCCATTAAATCCCATGTACTCATCCAGAAGTCTCTTAAAAGACCCCAACGAGTTTGCCTCCACCACCACCGACGTCAGCCTATTCCACTCACCCACCACCCTCTGAGTGAAAAACTTACCCCTGACATGCCCCCTGTACCTACCCCCCAGCACCTTAAACCTGTGTCCTCTCGTAGCAACCATTTCAGCCCTTGGAAATAGCCTCTGAGAGTCCACCCTATCCAGACCCCTCAACATCTTGTAAACCTCTATCAGGTCACCTCTCATCCTTCGTCTCTCCAGGGAGAAGAGACCAAGCTCCCTCAACCTATCCTCATAAGGCATGCCCCCCAATCCAGGCAACATCCTTGTAAATCTCCTCTGCACCCTTTCAATGGCTTCAACATCTTTCCTGTAATGAGGTGACCAGAACTGCGCGCAGTACTCCAAGTGGGGTCTAACCAGGGTCCTATAAAGCTGCAGCATTATCTCCCGACTCCTAAACTCAATCCCTCGATTAATGAAGGCTAGTACGCCATACGCCTTCTTGACCGCATCCTCCACCTGCGAGGCCGATTTAAGAGTCCTATGGACCCGGACCCCAAGGTCCCTCTGATCCTCTACACTGCTAAGAATGGTACCCTTCATTTTATACTGCTGCTCCATCCCATTGGATCTGCCAAAATGGATCACCACACACTTATCCGGGTTGAAGTCCATCTGCCACTTCTCCGCCCAGTCCTGCATTCTATCTATGTCTCGCTGCAACTTCTGACATCCCTCCAAACTATCCACAACACCACCTACCTTGGTGTCGTCAGCAAACTTACCAACCCATCCCTCCACTTCCTCATCCAGGTCATTTATGAAAATGACAAACAGCAAGGGTCCCAGAACAGATCCCTGGGGCACTCCACTGGTCACTGACCTCCATGCAGAGAAAGACCCCTCCACAGCCACTCTCTGCCTTCTGCAGGCAAGCCAGTTCTGGATCCACAAGGCAACAGCCCCTTGGATCCCATGCCCTCTCACTTTCTCAAGAAGTCTTGCATGGGGGACCTTATCGAACGCTTTGCTGAAGTCCATATAGACCACATCCACCGCTCTTCCTTCGTCAATGTGCTTGGTCACATTTTCAAAGAACTCAACCAGGCTCGTAAGGCACGACCTGCCCCTGACAAAGCCGTGCTGACTACTTTTGATCATACTAAACTTCTCTAGATGATCATAAATCCTGTCTCTCAGGATCCTCTCCATCAACTTACCAACCACTGAGGTTAGACTCACCGGTCGGTAATTTCCCGGGCTGTCCCTGTTCCCTTTCTTGAATATAGGGACCACATCCGCAATCCTCCAATCCTCCGGAACCTCTCCCGTCTCCATCGACGATGCAAAGATCATCGCCAAAGGCTCCGCAATCTCCTCCCTCGCCTCCCACAGTAACCTGGGGTACATCCCATCCGGTCCCGGCGACTTACCAACCTTGATGCCATTCAATAGTTCCAACACATCCTCTTTCTTTATGTCCACATGCTCGATCCTTTCTGTCCTCCGCAATCCAGCAGTACAACCACCCAGATCCCTTTCCACCGTGAATACCGAGGTAAAGTATTCATTAAGCACCTCCGCCATTTCTAACGGTTCCGCACAAACTTTTCCCCCTTCACCTTTTAAGGGTCCTATGCCTTCACATCTCATCCTTTTACTCTTGACATATTTGTAGAAAGCCTTGGGATTCTCCTTAATCTTACCCGCCAAGGTCTTCTCATGACCCCTTCTCGCTCTCCTAATTTCCTTCTTAAGCTCCTTCCTACATCGCGTATACTCCTCTAAATCCTTAACACCTCCTAGCTCTCTGAACCTTCTGTACGCCTCTCTTTTCTTATTTACCAGGTTCATCACAACCTTCGTGCACCACGGTTCCCGTACCCTACCAACACCCCCCTGTCTCATCGGAACGTTGTCATGCAGAGCTCCAGACAAACATTCCTTGAAAATCCTCCACTTTCCTTCGGCACTTTTCCCCAAGAATGCCTCCTTCCAATTTACCCGTCTAATTTCCTCCCTGATGACACTGTATTTCCCTTTACTCCAGAGAAACACTTTCCTAGCCTGCCTGACCCTATCTCTTTCCAATGCTATCGTACTGATGTACTGATGTGTCTAATTATGTCCAAAATATTTTGAAATTGGTTTGTCTATGGAGTATGTGTCAGTGCCTTGATCATTTAAAGATGCTATTTGACATTTGTGGCCCCAGTAATCATTCCATGCCATGTTGTTTGTCAGGTAGTGTGCATGTCTGAGACCTGCTCGTCAATGTATAATTTCAAAGTCTTCCAAATCTTTAAATGGGTTAAATTTGGACTGATTTCCTCCATATGTTCTCCATATTAACATGTAACCTATCTGCACACTTATACAGTATCGCAATATCATGCTAGCACGTTGACACTCAGGTATCAAAAAATTTTGAAGTTTTTACACATCTATCTATGAACGGTCCAGACGTCTTGGGTGGCAGTCAAAGTATCAAATTCTGCTCTCTTAAAAACATAGAAATTTAGGCAAGGAAACAAATATCACCAAGAGAAAGTCATCAGTTCATTAGTGCATCTGTACTTTCCTTTCGCCAGAACATACCTCAGTGCCAAGTCGCAAATATTCCGATTAAATTGCACCCAGTATACAAATTCCTACCCGATGTTTAAATTCCGGTCTCTATCTTCTCAATTACTTATTCTTATTCACTTCGCTTCATAACATGTTTAAAAGATAAATCCAAACTGTCTATTTAATCCCAGGCAGTAACCCATTTTTTTTGCTTGTTCTTTGTCTGAAATAGCATATATTTTAAGGTACCTTGCTAAAAGCATATTTTCCAATGTCCGAATTGCCTCAAATTCAAACAACAGTGATGTGACCTCTCAAATTTCCTATCTTATCTCTTCTTTTTTTCAAAATAAACTTTGTTCCGACATCCATAGTGGCATAGTGGTTAGCCGCCTTACAGCACCACGGACCCGGGTTTGAGTCCCAGCGTGGGTCACTGTCTGTGCGAAGCCCACATGTTCTTCCCGTGTCTGCATGTGTTCCCTCCAGGTTTCCTCCCACTGTCCAAAGACGTGCACGTTAGGCGCATTGGCCATGCTAAATTCTCCTTCAGTGTACCCGAACAGGCGTCGGTGTCTGGTGATTTGAAGATTTTCACAGTAACTTCACTGGTTTGTTAATGTAAGCCTAATTGCGACACTAATAAATCAACTTTAAAATCACTACCACCTAAACTGCGTTTTTTTATTTTTTCTCTTGGAATCATTTTAAATGTCTCTTTTTATCACCATTGTCATTCTCGTTATCTATAAAATTAATCTCACCATTAATTCTGTTCTATCCTGTTCAACTATCAGCTCCCCTGTAACAGCTCTTCTATTGCCCTGCTCACGTCCTGACATCTCATCTACACATCACATGCACGATCTTTTCCTCCAATGTTCATCTATCCCATTGTGTTATTTGGCTCGTCCCGCACTGCAACAACCTGCCAGTTTGGTGGCAGGAGCAGGCTTTCCCATTGAGCCCTCCTCACATCTGATAAGTTTTCAACCAAACCATATTCAAAATTTGCGCGAGGATGTGCTCTGTGTTTTGAACCAATTCTCCCATCATTGTGATCTGTTCACTGACTTTGAACAAACACACCACACAGTCCAGTTAGAATGCTGTTGGGTCACTATGACAGTGTTATAATTCCCAACATTAAGTGACAGCCCTAAAGCCGGTGCTGTTGCTAAAAGTTATTCAATTGTGGTGACAGCAACCTCGCACTCCCCCTCCCATTCTATCTTTTGCAACTCCTCACTAGATGCCGCCCCCACCAACACACACACACACACATACACACACACACACACCCCACCCTTACCAAGGTTTTGATTCCGGCTGACGATTGCTGCCACATTGGAAGCCTACGAATAAATTTTCGAATATCTTGAAGCTACTGCAAGTTTTGCTTTATTTGCAATAACCTGAAAAGCAAAAAAACAGGAAGATCCATCCTGCATGAGACAGATTGGGTTAATTAATCTGAACACATCTGACAATTCAAAATTTTAAAATTTTGCAAATCCCATTTTTTCCATCAAAAATCTTTAGCTATTAATAGACAAGGGTTAATTCAATGTCGTTTCAAAAGGGGTGGAGTAAAGTTTTCAAATGGATGTCATTAAGTCATCACCCATGGTCCTGGAATCATTTTTGTTAACATTCTCCCTCTCCTTATCTTCCCCAGTATTTCATTGAAGCAACAATTAATTCTATAAAGATTCTCTTGGTTCTGTTTTAAACCTCCTAAGTTCCTGGAATTGAAAACCCATAAAGGTATCTCCCCAGATGTAGAACCTTGATTTCAAAACCAAAATAAACTAATCTACAAATGCCTCGAGAGACGAAGCAGAACTCCTTACTTTATAACTGCAATTCAACCCTTCTTTTGGACATATAAATTGGTACCTGATATAATGTAGAGCTTCGCTGTCTCAGATTTGATTTTAAAGAAAAAGTTTCGAATATTTGTAATGCACCTCCTCCCTATTCAGTAACAAATTCAAGTTCCACCTTTTCGGCTGCCACATCTTTGGCATTTGCATTCTCGGCTATTGCTGTGGCCCACAGTCTTCTTGACCACCAAGTGTTCACATGGCTTTTTAAATTCAAAACTGCCGGGGTCCCCATCTTTCCACTCCCCTTGTCTGGTCCACTTTAATTTGGGTTCAGATTTCACTCATTAAATATGCTGCTGCATTGAGGATAGCACTCAGCTGGGAACATTATTGAGATGATTCATACTCACTGCTATCTCCAGCCAGCTTGAGTGAGAGCCCATCATGTCACTAAATCTGTTCTGGGGCTGATAAGATGGTATTGTTATTGTATTTAAAACTATCATTCCCCTCAAGTAGCCATACAAAGTCCCAGAGTACTTTCAAGATGATTTATTAAAAGAAGACTATAGCGACAGGACTTTGAATGGAGTCATTCAGATCAATCAGAGTGAAAAATTAAAAATACATGGGCAATTATAGTTTCAACTCCAATACAATAATTACCATATACCAATGAAAGGAATATGAGTTATTTCTATCCAATCATAATTATTAATTGAGGTTACATCATATAAAGTACAGTTTTTAAAACCAATCACAATCTCCTCATACTTGCTTAATTATAATATGCAATTTATATCAGGTTTTTACTTGCCTCATTGAGTATTGTTTGTGACTATTTTTTAGGCATCCCTGCTGTGTTTGGATATTAGAACATGGATCACTCGTTCGTCCAATGCATGATTTGAAAGGCTTCCCAGCACAGTATCTTTCTCAAATCCTTATCTGAAAGTCAATGAACTGGAAGAAGGTTCTTGGTATCCTGCATTAGGAGTTTGTGATTTGTCCCTGTTTGGCCATTCGCCGGAGGAATACCTCTCCAACCCCTCCCATTCCAGATAGCAGAGAGAGTTGAATGGACGCATACAATAAAGACAGAATATGCTGAAGTTTGGGGCGGCACGGTGGCACAATGGTTAGCACTGCAACCTCACAGCGCCAGGGAACTAGGTTCAATTCCAGCCTCGGGTCACTGTCTGTGTGGAGTTTGCACGTTCTCCCTGTGTCTGCGTGGGTTTCCCCCTGGTGCTCCGGTTTCGTCCCACATTCCAAAGATGTGCGGGTTAGGTAGATTGGCCATGCTCAATTGCCCCTTAGTGTCAGGAGGACTCGCTGGGATAAATACATGGGATTATAGGGATAGAGCCTGGGTGGGATTGTGGTCGGTGCAGACTCGATGGGCTGAATGGCCTCCTTCTGAACTGTAGGAATTCCATGATTCTAAACTCAGCAGGCCTGAGGTTTGACAGCATTCATGAACACAGAAACTGAGATGAAGTTTCAAGTCCAATTTGACTCAGTTTCAGAACTGGAGGAAGTGTGAAATGTGATGGGTTTTACACTACTGAAAGCAAGACGAGGGAAACCCAGGAATAGGGCAGAGCAGGGGAGCGATTCAAAGACGAAGATGTCATGGAAGGAAAACCACATGGAATAGTAATGGAAGCAGTGAATAAACAAAAACAGATATCCAAAGTGATTTCATAGAATCGAAGGAAGTATAACACCTGTCCCTTTTTACCTCCTCTCTCACAGTCGAACGCCCCAAACGCTCCTTCCAGGTGAAGCAGCGATTTAGTTGTATTTCTTTAAAAACATAATTCTTTATTTGATGCTCACAATGTGTCATATTGAAAATTAAGGAGACAAACGGAGATTGGGTAACAGCTTTGTGGAATACCTCCACTCACTCTCCCAGGATCTCTGAGCCTCTCCCAGGATCTCTGAGCTTTCCGTTGCTTAACATATTATTTCACACTTTGCTCTCACATTCATATATCTGTCCGCGGCCTGCCGCAATGTCCCGGTTCAGCTCAAACTAAGCTCAATAAAAAATAATTAATCTTATCATTCGACAACTTGCAAAATTCTGAATTCAAAATTCAGTTCAACTATTTCAGACCATGAACTCTGCCTCTCATTTTTATGTTGTTGTTGTCATTTGTCGACCTGAGCCTTGTTGATCTTAAATTTGCTTTGAGAAACATCTGTTCGTTATTCTGCTATTGACATTCACTCTGAACCAGTGCTTTTCAACTTCTCTACAATAAAAACCCTCAATTTGCCTTTTTGTAATCACAACTTTGTTATTTAATTTACCCATCCTTCTACCCTATACAAACCCATCAATTTTCTTCTCCCCCTCACATCTTTCAACACACATCGCATCGCTACTTCAGTTCTGAAGAAGACTCATATTCTACTTGACACGGTATTGCCACAAATGTTACCCGACCTACTGAGTATTTCGGAAACTTTCTGCTTTACAGATTTCCGAACAGATTTAAGTTACGGGAGATCTATCCCCTCTCTAGTTCTCAATCAAAGGTAATTGTTCGATCAAATAATTTGCTTCAATGTGGAGAGGAATCTGTGGCAAATTGAAGGGTAGGTTGAGATATAGAGTATTATTCCAGATAGAAACCTATTTTCTAGGGCAAAAATACTAGTCTGACATTTCGAAAAAATCGCGTGTCTGAAAAAGAAACATATTTGTTCCTTTGTAATAAGTCAGTGGCCCCGAAGCTGCATGCCTGATGAGGGGGAAGGTCTCTGAATTGGTTGTGAATCTTTAGAACCCCTTGCCACCGAGAGCAATGAGGCCAGTGTCCTTGTGTGTATTTAAGGCTGATATAGATATTAGATATCTAGATATAGATATTAGATCAGTAAGGGAATCAAGTATCACAGCGAAATGACAGGAAAGTAGACGAGAGGAATGTCGGATCAGCCATTATCCTGTTGAATGGCAGAGCAGACTCGAGGGGCCAAAAGGCCTAAACCTGTTCCTATTTGTTTTCGTCTTATTGTCGATCACAATTCTTTCAGTGAATGTGTTCCCATATCGTTACACTGAGCAATGGAGATATGCTAACCTTTATGAATGACTTTATAGATCATTGCGTTCAATTCTGGAAATCTCACTTCATGGTGGACATTGACGTGTTTGAGAAGATGCAGAGGAGGTTCACTACATTGATACCAGAGATGAAGGGCTTTTGTTCTATTCGTATCAATATAACGACTAAAGTTGAGCTATGTGTGCACTGGTGCAACAGGATTCAATAGCGGTTTTCAAATTGAGGAGCATGTTTAACATGTTGAACACAACTTGGGGCTACATGGGTCAGTGCTCAGCTCTTGTCTATACAGTGCCAAAAGCATATCACAGCGCTAAGGAATGTTTCACTTCCAAATTTTAACTTTGATATCACAGTTGAAATGGTGGGAGTGTCATGAAACCGACAGGTTGGGGATCTTCCTGGACAGAATAAGAAGTTGAGAAGGAAAAGATAGAAACTTTGTCGGAATTCTGGTTGTTCGGCTTTTTAATGAGTATTTCATGGGGCATAGATGCTGCTGACAGGGCCAGCCATTGAGAACCAGGTTTATTTGCCTTTATGAAAGCGGTGGTGAGTCGAATTCCTGAACGACAGCAGTCCATGTGTTGTAAGCACAATCACAGTGCTAGTGGGGTTGGCAGAGTTCTAAAATTTTAATCGAATGGATTTGAAGAGAAATTGTAATTGAGGTGAAGGGGAAAGATATCATAATCAATTTTGTGAGGCAATTAAAAAATGAAAAAAATACAGATGGACTTTGAAACAATTAGCTTTTGCGGGTAATCCAAAACTTGGAAGTGTTTTAAACTATGAAGAGGATAGCGTAGAACTTCAAATGGACATAGACAAATTGCTGGAAAGGGCAGATTGGTGGCAAATGAAGTTTTATGCGGAGAAAAGTGGCACAATGCATTATTGGAGGAAGAACATGAACAGAAAGTATAAAATACGGGTTAAAATAGGTGCTGGAGCAGAGGAGCCTGGCTGCATGTATGCATAGTTCATTGAAGGTGGCAGGGCAGAGTGATAGAGCATTGATAGAGGGTTATAGGGAGTGGCTGGTAACCAGGAAAAATTTCTGTTAAATATAAACACATGATTTCGAACCAGCAAGAGGCATGCCATCCCTTCGACCTTGCTCTCCTATTCGATGCGATCATGGCAGATCTGGTTGTCCTTCAAAAACCATTTTCTTGCCTGCCCTCTATAACTGCATTGACTTTAATAACTTGGTCCCGTGACAGGTGACAGCTGGACTAATCACTGCCATAACCAATCCACCAACTTCATCAGCTGAAACACCAAACGATGGCGGTCACAGAAACAATATTGCAAGAAATTTAACATCAAAGGGTCAAAAATCCCTCCAAAAGTGGCTCTTCTTGGGGATTACAGTGGAAAGAGAGGGTGTCAGCTCGTGAAACAAACATGAAAAATCAGTGTGTGCACCTAAGAGAGAAGAGGCAGAATGTACATGTTCGTGTAGACTTTTAAGTTGAAGTGAAGTTTCAAGATTATTGTCACAAGTAGGCTTACATTAACACTGCAATGGTGTTACTGTGAAAATCCCCTAGTCGCCATACTCCGGTGCCTGTTCGGGTACACTGAGGGAGAATTTAGCATGGCCAATGCACCGAATCAGCACGTCTTTCGGACTTTGAACTTGCTATAGTAGTTGTAGTGCCTGGAAGACTAAAAAGCAGGAAATTATCCGACTGCATCAAATGCACAATACTGTAATCATTGGAGGCTTTAGTCTCATACAGACTGTACAAAGCAATTTTGCAGTAGTAATGTGGAGTATAAGTTCGAATAGTGTTTCTAAGATCCTTTTCTAAATCAATATGTTGAGGAATCAAGGAGCGAACATGTAAATTTTGATACAGCTTCATTCAATCAGACTGGGTTAATTAATATTTTATCCAACAATAATTAATAGAACATAGAACATAGAACATTACAGCGCAGTACAGGCCCTTCGGCCCTCGATGTTGCGCCGACCAGTGGAACCGATCTAAAGCCCCTCTAATCTACACTATTCCAATATCATCCATATGTTTATCCAATAACCATTTGAATGCTCTCAATGTTGACGAGTCCACTACTGCTGCAGGCAGGGCATTCCACGCCCTTACTACTCTCTGAGTAAAAAACCTACCTCTAACATCTGTCCTATATCTCTCACCCCTCAATTTAAAGCTATGTCCCCTCGTGTTAGCAATCACCATCCGAGGAAAAAGGCTCTCACTATCCACCCTATCTAATCCTCTGATCATCTTGTATGCCTCTATTAAGTCACCTCTTAACCGTCTCCTCTCTAAAGAAAACAACCTCAAGCCCCTCAGCCTTTCCTCATACGATTTTTCCACCATACCAGGCAACATCCTGGTAAATCTCATCTGCACCCTTTCCAACACTTCCACATCTTTCCTATCATACGGTGACCAGAACTGTACGCAATACTCCAAATGCAGCCGCACCAGAGTTTTGTACAGTTGCAGCATGACCTCCTGGCTCCGAAACTCAATCCCTCTGCCAATAAAAGCTAACACACCATACGCCTTCTTAACAACCCTACCAACCTGGGTGCCAACTTTCAGGGATCTATGCACATGGACACCCAGATCCCCCTGTTCATCCACACTACCAAGTATCTTACCATTAGCCCAGTACTCTGTATTCCTGTTAGTCCTTCTAAAGTGAATTACCTCACACTTTTCCGCATTAAACTCCATTTTCCACCTCTCAGCCCAGCCCTGCAGCTTATCAATGTCCCTCTGTAACCTGCCACTTCCCTCCGCACTGTCCACAACTCCACCGACTTTAGTGTCCTCCGCAAATTTACTAATCCATCCTTCCACGCCCTCATCCAGCTCATTAATAAAAATGACAAACAGCAGTGGCCCCAAAACAGATCCTTGCGGTACACCACTAGTAACTGAACTCCAGGATGAATATTTCCCATCAACCACCACCCTCTGTTTTCTTACAGCTAGCCAATTCCTGATCCAAACCACGAAATCACCCTCAATCCCATGTATTCGTATTTTCTGCAAAAACTTACCAGGGGAAACCATATCAAACGCTTTGCTGAAATCCATATACACCACATCAACCGCTTTACCCTCATCCACCTCTTTGGTCACCTTCTCAAAGAACTCAATCATGTTTGTGAGGCACGACCTACCTTTCACAAAACCGTGCTGACTATCCCTAATCAAATTATTCCTTTCTAGGTGATTATAAATCCTATCTCTTATAATCCTTTTCAATACTTTGCCCAAAACAGAAGTAAGGCTCACCGGTCTATAATTACCAGGGTTGTCCCTACTCCCTTTCTTGAACAAGGGGACAACATTTGCTATCCTCCAGTCTTCTGGCACTGTTCCTGTAGACAATGATGACACAAAGATCAAAGCCAAAGGCTCTGCAATCTCCTCTCTAGCCTCCTCGAGAATCCTAGCATAAATCCCATCCGGCCCAGGGGACTTATCTATTTTTACCCTTTCCAGAATTGCTAACACCTCCTCCTTATGAACATCAATCCCATCCAGTCCAACAGCCTGCACCTCAGTACTCCCCTCGATAACACTGTCCCTCTCCAGTGTGAATACCGATGAAAAATATTCATTTAGTGCCTCTCCTATCTCTTCAGACTCCACGCACAACTTCCCACTACTGTCCTTGACAGGCCCTAATCTTACCCTAGTCATTCTTTTACTCCTGACATACCGATAGAAAGCTTTAGGGTTTTCCTTGATCCTACCTGTCAAAGACTTCTCATGTCCCCTCCTGGCTCTTCTTAATTCTTTCTTTAGGTCCTTCCTGGCTAACTTGTAACTCTCAAGTGCCCTAACTGAGTCTTCACGTCTCATCTTCACATAAGTCTCCTTCTTCCTCTTCACAAGAGATTCAACCTCCTTAGTAAACCACGGTTGCCTCACACGACTGCTTCCTCCCTGCCTGACAGGTACATATTTATCAAGGACGCGTAGTAGCTGTTCCTTGAACAAGTTCCACATTACAATTGTGCCCATCCCCTGCAGTTTCATTCCCCAACCTATGCCAGCTAAATCTCGCCTAATCGCATCATAATTTCCTTTCCCCCAGCTATAACTCTTGCCCTTTGGTATATACCTATCCTTTTCCATTGCTAAGGTAAACGTAATCGACTTGTGGTCACTGTCACCAAAGTGCTCACTTACCTAATATTGGACTATAGGGAATTCTGAGAATGTTGGCCCCAATTAAATAGAAGTATACACAAAGTGTAAAAATGCATTACTTAGGTCCGGAACTGCTCTTAATACATTTATATCTTTCCTTCAAGAAAGTGATCAATGGTATATAAATACGCAGATGTGACGGCACCAATCCACTGTACAAATGAAGAATAACCTTCCTATTTTTCAAATCAATCCCCCTCACAATAAATGAAAACATTCTATTAGCTTTCCTAATTAATTGCTGTGTCTGTATTCTATCTTGTTGTGATTCATGCACTTGGACACCCAGATCCTTCCACATCTTATAGCACTGCAATACTTCACTGTTTAGATAACAATGTGATTCTTATTCTTCCTACCAAATTTGGCAATTTCACAACTACCCACATTATACCCCATTTGCTCGATCATTGTCCACTGGATTCATCTATTTATGTCTCATTATAGCATTCTTACATTCTCTTTATAAATTACTTCCCTACCTATCTATGTGCCATCTGCAATTTGGGCATCAATATCTCCAGTCTCTTCATTCAAGCCAATTATACAAACTGAAAAATGTTGGGGTCCCAGCATTGATCACTGTGGTACATCACTTGTCATATCCTACCAACCAGAGAAAGACCCACTTATGCCAAATCTCTGTTTCCTGTTAGCTAGCCGCGTTCAATCCATGCAAATCTACAATCACAATCCCTGATACCATGGGAGTTTATGCCTCGCAATCACGTTAAGTTGGCATCTTATTTAATGCCTTCTCGAAATCACAAACAAACAATTTAAAGGCATTTCGCCTTCAGCAAAGGAATATAAAACGTTGATAAAGAGAGAAATTAGAATAATTTCAATGGGAACATTGGTCCATCGGTAACAAAAGCCAATAGCTGCTGCTGCTGCAGCCACCACTCCAGACTGCACGCTGTCTGTAATCTACCAGGATGTTGCTAGGAATGTTAGCTATGGGGAGAGTTAGTATAGGTTGAATTTGCTTTCCTTGGCACAGAGATGCAGATGGGAGCTTTAATTGAGGTACCTTAAATTCATATATGAATTCATAAAAATGGTGTGGGCCAAGTAGAGTGGATCCGAAGGACATATTTAGTTTGTCATAGATATAATGGAGAGGGTGCACCATATATTTACATAGTTGATAGGACGAGAGCTGATGAGAG
The DNA here is from genome assembly GCF_964213995.1 of Mustelus asterias. NCBI lineage: Eukaryota > Metazoa > Chordata > Chondrichthyes > Carcharhiniformes > Triakidae > Mustelus > Mustelus asterias. Next base: position 40,917,643 of record NC_135808.1, read on the forward strand.
GGCATTTGACAAGCAAATCTCTAACCCAGAGGATAGTGTGCATCTGGAGCTCAAATTTACCAAATCTCTATGGACAGCAATTTTACACAATCTCTATGGACAGCAAGAGACAGGACTACTACTATGTAGAAGGACGAGGACAACAGACAAAAGGGAACACCACCAATTGCAAATTTCCCTTCAATCGACACACCATGCTGCGGAGGAAATAGCTTGCCATTGCTTCACTATCGTTTGGTCAAACTCCTGGAACTCTATCCCGAACAGCACAGTGGGTATGCATACACCACATGGACTGCAGCGGTTCAAGAAGGCAGCTCAGCACCACCTTCTCAAAGGAAATTGGGGATAGGCAATAAATGCTGATATGGCCAGCGACGCCCTCATCCCATTTCATAAATCAAAAATAATAGAGGCAGGAAGCCACTTCACATTAAAAAGAAATAAGAACTTGTAGTTCCATGACGAGGAGGAACAATACACTATCTATGCATTAAATTCCCACGCTGCCTGGATATTATAATTAAGCAAGCATATGGTGATTGTGATTGGTTATAATATCTGTACCTTATCAATGATGTCACCTTAATCAATAAATATGAATGGATAGAGATAACTCCTACCCCTTGCTTGGTATATGGTAATTACTCAAAACTGAATTTGAAACCATAATTGTTTGTGTATTTCTGAATGCTGCACTCTGACTGGACTTAATGCCTTAGTCGGAGTCCGATAGCTCTACAGTTGTCAATAAATTATCTTACACTACTCCATGACTTTGTCTAGCTACCTAACGGTACCGGTAGTTTTAACTACAACAACAAGCAAAACAACATAGCAGTCCTGCATCACACAGGAAATGAGGAAGTCTACTGAAATTTACCGCAGCCAGAATTGTGTAGTTGAAATATTTTCAACATAAAGCGTTACAATATAATTTCTTGTGAGTGGTGAAAAGTCAAATAAACATGTTTGATGTGAATAAATTAGGAATCTCCTCAGCAATGTTTCATCAGATTGCAGATTAAGGACCGGTGAAAATGAAGCTCAAACTGTATACTACAAGATACTGATAGTTGATATAAAGCACTTGCAGATGTTTAGGTATACTAACGACGTGGAGATCACGTAACTTGCGTAAACAGGACCATGTCTTTGGAATTCCCAGACCTGCCATGGACCATATGACAGCCATTACATTCTGAACAAAATCCAACATGGTCACCATGTACAAAATTTGAGATGTGAGCAGCAACAACCCAGAAAGTAAATTTTGTCCATTCTAGGGGGACAAAATATAAAGTTCCTACTGAAAACCTTGGGGGATATTTGAACCTGCTGTAATCACCTTAGTGATTGTGAAGATCGTTGCAAAGATCCGTGAAAGTGACAATGGATGGTAGTGAAAGAGCCAAGGTACCTGCCGGGATTCAGATTCAGTGGAGGGGGAGGGAGATAGGGGATGGGAGGGACGATGGGGTTTCAATGCCTTTGTCGCATAATACCGGCATATCGACAATGTGGAAAACGGGTCAACCTCGTGTCAAGGTATTGTCTTGAAACACATCCCAGAGAATATGGTTTTATAAATACCTTAGGTTCTTTCACAATCAACAACGTAAGGAATAGTCCTCCGTAACAAGCTTCTTTGTCAATAAACGCCCAGGCGAAAATGATATCACAAGCCGTTGGAATGTAGAAGACTGATGTTGTTAGGTTTTTGTTTTTATATGCTTGTTTGTGTGTGTGTGTGCGTGTGTGTGTGTCGGTGGACGCTTATCACGAAAACAGAATAATAGTTAACATATGGGAAGCCTGGTTGTGGTCACGCTAACTTAGAGTAAAGAGTTGGGAAGTACATTTCAGCTACCTTAAAATGGTAACCCTGGATCATGACCTTGAACCGCTCTACGTGGCGGTGCTATTCCCACTCTGTTGGTAGCTAATGCTTTAATTAATCAATATCTGTCAACAATTCTTTCAGCTGAAATAATCAGGACTCAACATTGTTAAAATCAAATCGTGATGTCATTACCTTAAATTGCTATGAGATTTAACAACTGGACCAGCCTCTCAGCTGATATCCGAAATATGAACAACTCTATGTGTTTTTCAAATGACAGCAAAATCGTAACTCGAGACTTTTGCAGATATATTCTGTGACTGTACTCGGTGCACGATAGGAGTTCTGAATCATATAAATGGACAACACTGTTCCAGAAACTCTTTAACAAAGTAATACTGTTGACAATGATCACAATGCGGAATTCCATGTCACAGGAAGCATTCACTCAAGCAACGTTAATGTGGTTTTCCTTGGTTTGTCAGCAGATAATATTTCATTTGCCAGGCAAACCTGCTGATGCATTTAAAAATTATTTTACACGTAGAAATCCGGCTCAAGTTGATGACTTCCTGCGGCTTGGTTAGTTGAGCAGCAATTTGTTGGAAATAATGTCATCGGAAAATCCAGTGGTGTGGTTGGTTGGCGGTGCTGAGTTAACATGCGCTGATTTGTGATACATCCAGTTTGTGTCCATGAGATTCATGTAAAACAGCTAAAGCGTTAAGAAGATTTGAACATTTTATGAAGCAGCGGAGATATAGCAAAAGATGTTTCCTGCCAGGCTGTTACTGAAACAAAGGAATGTGAGTGACTCCCGCAGCACCAAAATAATGAAATTGCAATATTGTTCTACGCACTACATGGAATTCCAGTTAAAGTACAACACTAAAAACAGCCTGTAGCCTTTCATGGTGATGTCAACGAAATACTTAAGATCAGCAAAGTTTGTTTCAATGAGCTGGAGAGGATTGGAAATGTATTTCTTATTTAGATTGGCGAGGGATAACATCGAAAACATGGTAATGGAGGTCAGAAAAGGAATATAACTAGCCGCAGATTTAGACATTCAGTAATTGAATATAATCACTCACTGGGGATTCCAATGGCTGATATGATTGGATAAGTGGCGGTAAAACGGTAAATGGATAAGAGACGAATGGAACTCTCATTCTGCCGGTGGATGGCGGCGACTCTTAGCTGCACACGGAAATCCAAAGCACTCTGAGATGAGAGATTTAAAAACCTGAATTTATAACTGAGAAACTTATCGTGGGATCAGAAATAATTAGATGCAGTAACATTATTTCCAGTCATTTGGACAAACAGCCAATTCCCTTCAGTGTGATGAATGTGCAGCACCCATTATATCGAAATTGATATTGTAGGTGTTTTTAAAGAAACAACATTGATTTATTGATGTTGCGTTGTTCTTCTTACCTACTAATAACATAAAAACATAATATATGATAGCAGGAAGTGGCATTGTGAACAGTCAGTCAGATCCTGGCTGATCTGATGTTCGCCTCAACTCCACTTCACTGCCTATTCCCCATTACCCTTCATTCCCCTATGTTCGGAAATATAAATTGTTCAGCTTTAAATATATTCAAAAATGCTGCCGCCACAACTCTCCAGAGTGGAATGTTCTAAAGATGATCCATCTGCTGCGAAAACAGATTTCTTCGCAGCCTCCTCTGAAACGTGACAATTCCTCATTCTGAAAGGAAGCCCACGCGAATGGACACAACCTCTGAGTGTCAAACCTGTCAACCACCACCCCATCGCACCCCCCCCCCCCCTAATAACTTGCTGCACTTGCATGCGATCTCTTTGAGTTTTTGTACGAGCGCACCACGGCAGTCACTCGCCACTTCAATCAATGATTTACCTTTTGATCTTCCTATCAAAATGAAGAGCCCCACTTTTTTCAATATGTTATACTATCTACATTTTTCCCAGTCGGTCAACCTATCCATCTCCCCCTTTGTATGGTCCTCATAACTGCCCTATCTTTGTATCGTCAGGAAGTCTGGCTACACAGGAGTCGGTCCTTTCATCGCAATCATTAATATTGATTGTTGATGATTGAGGCTCCAGGACTTGCCGCTATGGCTCCTAGAAGTTAGACTTTGCCAGTCTGAAAGTGGCTTATTTATCCCTAATCCCTCTTGCCTTTCAGTTAACTAATCATCTACCACCACTCCGCAGCCATCTCTTGTGCTCTTACATTAGGAATCGTTTCTAAGTGACTCCTTGCAGAACACCTTTTGTCAAGTCACGTACACCAGATCACGTACACACTGCTCATTAGATCCTCCAAAATCCTAACAAATCTATCGAACTCAATTTCCCTTTCATGGAGCCATATTAATTCTTCACGATTGTGCTATATGATAAATGTTCATGCTACTTCCTTCGTACTCGATGACAACATGTCCCGACATTAGATGTTAAGGTGTCTGGCCTATGGTTTCCTGTTTTCTATCTCCCTCCTTTCAGATTCGACTTGCCCACTCATGTAACTTTGATAGACATCGTCTGTTTCTCTTGCCCATGAAAGGAGACGTGTTCTCCACCTTCCTGTTCTCACTCTGACCAAACGCCCATTATTCCATTCTGGTATAGCTTTGCCTATGCCTTTTGCGAGCTAGTGGCTTATCATTTTGGGGCCATCAACATCTCTCTCTACTCTGCTCAAACTATACTTCAGTCAACCCAATTTCCCTTCCTTCCATTATAAGAGCTGACATTCGAAATAGTTCCCTATCCTTGAAACAGTTCACTTTCCTTTCCCAACTTCAACATCCTAACGGCATACGGAGGTCAGCTGAACTTCAAGCTCCAGCAGATTGGATACTTCCATCTGTGATGTCCACTGATAATCCTTTCTCATTTCACAGAAGGCGGACCCAGACCATCTCTGTGATTAGGCAAACTTACCAAAAATACCAAAATATTTAACAGATCCGCAGTTGATAACAAGTTCATAAGTTCATAAGTTATAGGAGCAGAATTAGGCCATTCGGCCCATTGAGTACGCTCCGCCATTCGATCATGGCTGATAGGCTCCTCATCCCCATTTTCCTGCCTTCTCCCCATAATCCTTCAACCTATTACCAATTAAAATTCTGTCTAACTCCTCCTTAAATTTACTCTTTGTCCCAGCATCCACCATACTCTGGGGTAGCGAATTCCACGGATTCAAAACCTTTGGGAGAAGTAGATGCTCCTCAACTCTCTTTTAAATTTGCTACCCCTTATCTTAAGACTATGACCTGTCGTCCTAGAATGTCCAGGGTAGGGTAGAGATGGAGAGATTCTTTCCACTTAGAAAGGAAACTAGAACTTGAGGGCACAGCCTCAAAATAAAGGGGGGTCAGTTTAGGACAGAGTTGAGGAGGAACTTCTTCTCTCAGAGGGTGGTGAATCTCTGGAATTCTCTGCCCACTGAAGTGGTGGAGGCTACCTCGTTGAATATGTTTAAATCACGGATAGATGGATTCCTGATCTGTAAGGGAATTAGGGGTTATAGGGATCAGGCGGGTAAGTGGAATTGATCCACTTCAGATCAGCCATGATCTTATTGAATGGCGGGGCAGGCTCGAGGGGCTAGATGGCCTACTCCTGCTCCTATTTCTTATGTTCTTATGTTCTTAATGTCCCTAGACGCTCCACATCTACTTTATCAAAACATTTTATCATCTTACATACCTTATTTGATCTCCCCTTGTTCTTCTAAATTTGAGAGGCTGAAACGGTTCAATCTCTCTTCATACGACAAACACCTCATCTCTGGAATCAATATAGTGAACCTTTTCTGAACTGCCCCCAATGCCACTACATCTTTCCTTAAATACGGGGACCAAAACTGTGCACAATACTCCAGGTGCAGCCTCACCAATGATTCGTATAGTTGCAACAATACTTCGTTATCTTTATATTCTATTCCTTTAGCTATAACTGCCAACATTCCATTTGCTTTCTTTATTATCTGCTGTCCCTGCATGCTAGTTTTCTGTGACTCATGAACGAGGACACCCAGATCCCTCTGCACTGGAGCATCCCGAAGTCTCTCCCCATTTAGATAATATGTCGCCTCCCATTTTTCCGATCAAAATGCACGACCTCACACTTATCCGCATTAAACTCCAAAATGCTCTTGCACTTCCCACTTTGTTCCGTTCTCTACTTAGTAGTAGGAATTTATATTGCGAGAAGATGAAATATTGTATTTCTTGTTCCTTAATTGTAAGCAAATTGCAAGTAGATGCTTTTAGAACTCAAACTAATATTTAATGGAATGTCCGAGTTGAACCTGAAGCCTCACAACATGCCTTTACACTGAGATATCTCTATCACTTGGCTTCATTCCATTGTGACCTCTGGTAACCCGAGTAGCTATTCCTTCCCTCTCCTAATATCATGTGCATGCTGTCTCATTGTGACATAACGATGTGCACCGGTTTAATTATCTGGTGTATGCTGAAAACACCCAGCACTAACTCACAACCACCTCTCCCGACTCATCCGTTCTTGCTAAATTGTCAGACGTTCATCTGACACTGAATACTGGATGAGCAGACGTTTCTTCCAATGACATATTGGGAAGGCTACAGCCACTGATTTCAGGTTCCGCTGCAATCTCTATTCCTTTGTTCCTGACTTCATCCCTCTCCCTGGCAACGGAATGAGCTTAAACCAATATCTGCCTCAACCTGGCTTCACAGGTGATCTCGAGCTAAGCTTCTGGCTCTTGATTCTTCACATCACTAAACAGCCACTTGCTTCCTGCCAAACATCCCCGGACTTCACCCAAGCCTCTGAGCATCAGTTGCTGATACTCTCATTAATAGTGCAGTAGCGACCCCCTTCATCGGGTGAGTTTCAGGAAGGTATGTGAATGATCGATCAATCCCCGTCAGTAGTACATTCTAGTTATTCTAATTTTTTTTGTTGTCTAAACCGCATGGTGACACTACAATGGCGACGAGGATCATCCAAAGCATATTCAAATCTCCGTGGGGAAAAGGGGTATCAGACCTCGTTTTTAAATAAGTTGATCAAATTATCCCTAACTCCGAATGTTAGGTTCAATATGTTGAATGTTGACAAGAGTTTTTCGAGGGAAATAAAATGGGGGTGGCGTCAGGATGGGGGGGAGGGGCGGCGAGAGAAGGGAAAGGTCATACTATTTACAGCCCGCGGAGCCCAAGCTCATAAATGAATCCGAAGTTTGCCAATTCAAGATGCCCTGATACGAAGGCTCTCACAGAGATTGTAGTTCTTATAAAAGGGCATCACCATCCAAAGTCTTGGGTGATTTTGCAAAGGTACAATTTCAATTCGACTAGAAGAGCCCGTGGAAAAGGGATATCAGCCTTTGTGGCCAGATGAAGGCAAATAATAAAATATGTGAATTTGGGTCAGCCCTTAATGACAGGATTAGTGACTGTCTTGTGTGTGGATTGAATAACACGGGCAATATATAGAAAAAACAGTGGGCAGCGTCCAGATGACTATGAAGAAGGCTTTGAATGTTGCTCTATCTATGGAAAGTGCTGCAAAAAGACACCAAAAGGCTTCAAACCATGCTGGGTGGCGAAAAGCTGTTTTTACAACAGTCTGGACTGAAGGCACAGGTATTAATGAATAGATAAATACAGTAAATGAGAGAATGTAGTAATATAAAAGATTCAGCTAGCAGACCAAGAGTAGTGGAGAGTGTTACAAATGCCGGGGGTGGATAGTGGGGCGGGGGGGGCGGGGAGGCGGGGGCGGGAAGCGGAGTCGCTCCCAGGAAAAGTGTCGATTTGAAGATGAGTGTTGTGCCTGTGGTAAAAAGCCCACATAAGGTACAAATACAGGACAAAGAACAAAACAGTACAGCACAGGAAACAGACCCTTCGGCCCTCCAAGCCTGTGCCGCTCCTTGGTCTAACTAGACCAATCGTTTGTATCCCTCCATTCCCAGGCTGCTCATGTGACTATCCAGGTAAGTCTTAAACGATGTCAGCGTGCCTGCGTCCACCATCCTACTTAGCAGCGCATTCCAGGCCCCCACCACCCTCTGTGTAAAAAACATCCCTCGAATGTCTGAGTTATACTTCGCCCCTCTCAGCTTGAGCCCGTGACCCCTCGTGATCGTCACTTCTGATCTGGGAAAAAGCTTCCCACCGTTCACACTATCTATCCCCTTCATAATCTTATACACCTCTATTAGATCTCCCCTCATTCTCCATCTTTCCAGGGAGAACAACCCCAGTTTACCCAATCTCTCCTCATAGCTAAGACCCTCCATACCAGGCAACATCCTGGTAAACCTTCTCTGCACTCTCTCCAACGCCTCCTTGTCTTTCTGGTCGTGCGGCGACCAGAACTGGACGCAGTACTCCAAATGTGGCCTAACCAGCGTTCTATACAGCTGCATCATCAGACTCCAGCTTTTATACTCTATACCCCATCCTATAAAGGCAAGTATACCATATGCCTTCTTCACCACCTTCTCCACCTGTGTTGCCACCTTCAAGGATTTTTGGACTTGCACAATTAGGTCCCTCTGTGTTTCTATACTCCTGATGACTCTGCCATTTATTGTATAACTCCTCCCTACATTATTTCTTCCAAAATGCATCACTTCACATTTATCTGGATTAAATTCCACCTGCCACCTCTCCGCCCAATTTTCCAGCCTATCTATATCCCGCTGTATTGCCCGACAATGCTCATCGCTATCCGCAAGTCCAACCATCTTCATGTCATCCGCAAACTTGCTGATAACACCAGTTACACCTCCTTCCAAATCATTTGCCCTGCAGAACACCACTGGTCACAGACCTCCAGCCGGAAAAAGACCCTTCGACCGCTACCCTCTGTCTCCTATGGCCAAGCCAGTTCTCCACCCATCTAGCCACTTCTCCTTGTATCCCATGAACCTTAACCTTCTTAACCAACCTGCCATGTGGGACTTTGTCAAATGCCTTACTGAAATCCATATAGACGACATCCATGGCCCTTCCTTCGTCAACCGTTTTTGTCACTTCCTTAAAAAACTCCACCAAATTTGTAAGGCATGACCTCCCTCTTACAAAACCATGCTGTCTGTCACTGATGAGATTGTTCCGTTCTAAATGCACATACATCCTGTCTCTAAGAATCATCATCATAGAAACCCTACAGTGCAGAAGGAGGCCATTCGGCCCATCGAGTCTGCACCGACCACAATCCCACCCAGGCCCTACCCCCACATATTTACCCGCTAATCTACACATCCCAGGACTCTAAGGGGCAATTTTTAACCTGGCCAATCAACCTAACCCGCACATCTTTGGACTGTGGGAGGAAACCGGAGCACCCGGAGGAAACCCACGCAGACACGAGGAGAATGTGCAAACTCCACACAGACAGTGACCCGAGCCGGGAATCGAACCCGGGACCCTGGAGCTGTGAAGCAGCAGTGCTAACCACTGTGCTACCGTGCCGCCAAAATCCTCTCCAACAACTTCCCTACCACGGATGTCAAGCTCACCGGCCTATAATTTCCTGGGTTATCCCTGCTACCCTTCTTAAACAACGGGACCACATTCGCTATCCTCCAATCCTCAGGGACCTCACCCGTGTCCAAAGAAGCGACAAAGATTTCCATCAGAGGCCCAGCAATTTCATCTCTCGTCTCCCTGAGCAGTCGAGGATAGATGCCATCAGGCCCTGGGGGTTTGTCAGTTTTCATGTTCCCTAAAAAACCTAACACTTCCTCCCTTGTAATGGAGATTTTCTCTAACGGGTCAACACCTCCCTCCGAGACACTCCCGGTTAACACGTCCCTCTCCTTCGTGAATACCGATGCAAAGTATTCATTTAAGATCTCCCCTATTCCCTTTGGTTCTAAGCATAATTCCCCTCCTTTGTCCCTGAGAGGTCCGATTTTCTCCCTGACAACTCTTTTGTTCCTAACATATGAATAGAATGCCTTAGGATTCTCCTTAATCCTGCCTGCCAAGAACATCTCGTGACCTCTTTTTGCCCTTCTAACTCCCCGTTTGAGTTCTTTCCTACTCTCTCTGTATTCCTCCAGAACTCCATCTGTTTTCTTTTGCCTGGACTTAACTTACGCCTCCCTTTTCATTTTAATCAGATCCTCAATTTCCCTGGTTATCCACGGCTCTCGAATCCTACCTTTCCTATCTTTCCTTTTTACAGGCACATGCCTATCCTGCAGCTTTATCAATTGTTCCTTAAAAGACTCCCACACGCCAGACGCAGACTTACCCTCGAACATCCTCTCCCAATCAACGTCCACCAATTCCTGCCTAATCCGGCTATAGTTAGCCTTCCCCCAATTTAGCACCCTGCCCGTAGGACACCACTCATCCTTGTCCATCACTATCCTAAAGTTAACAGAGTTGTGGTCACTATTTGCCACATGTTCCCTTACCAAACATTTGACGACCTGACCAGACTCATTTCCCAGAACTAGGTCCAGTATAGCCCCCTCTCCAGTCAGGCTATCTACATACTGTTCCAAAGAACCTTCCAGTATGCATTTTACAAATTCCTCCCCGTCTGGAACCCCAGCTCTAAGCACTTTCCAGTCTATAACCAGGGAAATTAAAGTCCCCCACTACAACAACCCTATTTTTTCTGCACCTATCCAGAATCTCCTGACATATCCTTTCCTCCACTTCCCGTGGGCTGTTGGGTGGTCTGTAGTACACCCCTAGCATAGTGACTGCACCCTTCCTGTTTCTGAGTTCCACCCTCAGTGACTCAGTACATGACCCTTCTAAGTTGTCGACCCTCTGCACCGCGGCCATATGCTCCCTAACTAATATCGCTACTCCCCCACCTTTTTTAGCCCCTCCTCTGTCTCGCTTAAAACACTTATACCCTGGAATATTCAGCTGCCAGTCCTGTCCTTCTTTTAACCAATTCTCCGTCACCACAACCACATCCAAATTCCGTGTAAGCATTAAGGCCCTAAGTTCGTCTGTCTTACCCGTTATGCTCCTCGCATTGAAGCAGATGCACTCCAGACTTCCAGGTCCACTCAGGTCATCCTCCTCCAGAGTGCTCCGCTTCTTAGCTAGCCTTGCCCTGGCCCCCAGCTCAATCCCAGCCTCAGTACTTACTGACCTACTGTTTTGTTCCCCACGCCCCTGCCACACTAGTTTAAATCCTGCCGAAACACTCTAGCAAAACTCCCAGCCAGGATATTTGCTCCCTTCCAGTTAAGGTGTAACCCATCCTTTCTGTACAGTTGCCATCCTGACTTGATGACTTCCCAGTTATCTATGAATTTAAGCATGCACTGCTTAAATTCATAGAATAAGCATGCACTGCCCAGTGCAATCAAGGTAGGAAATGTGGATCCAGAGCACAGCATGGTATGTAACTTAGAAAATGTACCAACCGTTTTTTTAATTATGAACAATATGAAGGTGGGCAGATGGGGTCAAAACTAAACATGCGAGTTCCAGGCAGCAATCTGACCAGCTACCCTTCATCATAGTATCAGGTCAGGGACCAAGTTTGATGGGTGTGATTAGATCCACGAATGCAGGTTAAATTAGATGGAGAATTTTTGGATAAATGAAAGGAAGGATGCATGAAGTCCTAAGGACGTATTTCAAGAGGAATTCGGCAAAACTAGATGGTTAAATGCCAGTATTCATGTAGATCCTGAAGCTATATGGCAATTCTATAGGGCTCAACCTGTGCTTTATTCACTGAACACCCTGGGACACCTAAATAACAAAGACACCTATCTCAGACGCCTATTCATAGACTACAGCTCAGCTTTCAGCACCATTACTCCTCCCAGACTCATTTCCAAACTCTACAGCCTGGGGCTCGGCTCCTCCCTCTGCAGCTGGATCTTAGACTTTGTAACCCACAGACCGCAGTCAGTAAGAAGCTATAACACCCCCTCCATAATCACCCTCAACACCGGTGCTCCACCTGGCTGTGTCGTCAGCCTCTTACTACATTCTTTATACACCTTTGATTGTATGGCTGATTTCCCCTCCAACTCGATTTTCAAGTTTGCTGATGACACCACTGTTGTGGGTCGGATTTCAAACAATGACAAGATGCAGCACATGAAAGAGATAGAGAATCTGGTGAACTGGGTGGGATGACAATAATCTCTCCCTCAATGTCAACAAAATGAAGGAGATAGTTATGGACTTCAGGAAGCATACTGGAGGGAATGCCCCTGTCTACATCAATGGGGACGAAGTAGAAATGGTTGAGAGCTTCAAGATTTTAGGTGTCCGGATCACATCAACCTATCCTGGTTCTTCCATGCCGGCACTATTGTTAGGAAAACCCACCAACTTTCTCAAGAGACTAAGCAAATTTGGCATATCTCTCACCAACGTTTACAAATGCACCATAGAAAACATGCTTTCCGACTATATCACAGCTTTGTATGGCTCCTGCTCTGCCCAAGATGTCCAAAGATGTGCGGGTTAGATTGATTGGCCATGCTAAAATTGTCCCTTGGTGTCCTGAGATGTGTAGGTTCAAGGGATTAGCGGGTAAAATATGTAGGGATATGGGGGTAGGGCCTGGGTGGGATTGTGGTTGGTGCAGACCCGATGGGCCGAATGGCCTCCTTCTGCACTGTAGGGTTTCTATGATTCTATGAAGACCGTAAGAAACTACAAAGCGTCATGAACGAAGCCCAGTCCATTGCTCAAACCAGCTTCCCATCCATTGATTCTGTCTACACTTCCCGCCGCCTTGGAAAAGCAACCAGCATAATCACGGGCCCCACACACCCCAGACATACTCTCTTCCACATTCTTCCATCAGGAAAAAGATATAAAAGTCTGAGATGACGTATCAACCGACTCAAAAACAATTTCCTCCCTGTTGCCATCAGACTTTTGGATGGACCTACCTCGTATTAGGTTGATCGTTCTTTACACACTAGCTATGACTGTAACACTACATCCTGCACTCTGTCCTTTCACTCCCTAATATATGGTATGCTTTGTCTGTATAGCGCACAAGAAACAATACTTTATACTTACAGATATGACAATAATAAATCAAATCAAAGAATGAAAAAGTGGATACAGAATTGCAGCTATTCGATGATTTGGGCATCATCAAGCCCAGACAATTTGCAGGGAGGGCAGCAACCATTGTACCTGTAGTCAAACTCACAACTGCGAAGAGTACAAGTTGACTGTAAACCAAGTTGCAAATGTGTACTGGTTCATCCATCCCCAAAATAGATGACCTGTATGTGAAGTTGGCTCAGGGCTAACATAAGCCAAGTTAGACGGGAGTCATGCACAGCAACATCTAGAACTGGATGATACTTCCAGTGATTTTTTCATCATTAATACATACAAAGGCCTTTTTGTTCCGAGTTGGCTTGTGCCATTTTGCAAGGCACAATGGCGAGTCTGCTGCAAGATTTACCAGAAGTTGCAAAGCAAAAGCTTAATTAGAAGACATGTAAATAACAAGGAATTATTAATTTAGTTTTGAGAATGGTTTCCTCCTATGGCAGCATAATCATAGTCCCAGTACCTGGGAAAAAATCTACAGCCTGATGCACTGCACAGCAGCCACCGAGGAATGTGAAAGCTGAAGATGTTGGCTCTAGTTACATCAGTCCTGCCATCCCCGGAATCAGTCTAGTAAACCTTCGCTGCACTCCCTCGAGAGCAAGAATATCCTTCCTCAGAAAAGGAGACCAGAACTGCACACAATATCCCAGGTGTGGTCTCACTGAGGTCCTGTATAATTGCAACACCCTGGAAGGTGACCACCAATGCTTCCATTATTTCTAGAGACACTTCCTTAAGTACTCTGTGATGTAGATTATCAGGCCCTGGAGATTTATCCAGCTTCAATCCCATCAGTTTTTCCAGCACCATTTCTCTACGAGTATTGATCTCCGTCAACTCTTCCCTCTCACTAAATTTTGCATTCTCTAACATTTCTGGTATCTGATCTGTGTCCTCTTTTGTGAAGACAGAACCAAAGGATATAGTCAGTTGCTCAGCCATTTCTTTGTCCCCTATTACACATTCCCCCATTTCTGTCTGTAGGGGACCTACATTTGTCTTCACCAACCTCTTTCTCTGCATGTATCTACAGAAACTCTTAGTGTCAGTCTTCATGTTCCCTGCAAGTTTACTTTCGTATTGTATTTTCCTTTTCTTAATCAATCCCTTGGTCCTTGTTTGCTGAATTCTAAACTGCCCCCAAACCTCAGATTTATTATTTTCCTTGCCCAATCTGTATGCTTCTTCCTTGTATTGGATACTATCTCTAATTTTCTTTGTAAACCGTGGATTGGCCCTCTTAACCATTTAGCTTCTGTGCCAGATAGGAATAAACAGTTTCTGGAGTTCCCCCATGCATTCCTTGAATGTTTCCCATTGCCTATCCACTGTCATCCCTTTAAGTAACTTCCCCCAATTTATCAAAGCCAATTCACGCCTGATATCTTTACAGTTTCCTTTATTAAGATTCAGCACCCTGATCTCAGAATCAACTACTTCACTCTCCATCTTAATAAAAGATTCTATCATGTTATGGTCACTCAACCCCAAGGGGTCTCGCACAGCTGGATTGGCAATGATTCCCTTCTCATTACACAGTACCCAGTCTAAGATGGCCTTCTCTTGAGTTGGTTCCTCCGCATATTAGTCAAGAAAACCATCCTGGATACACTCCAGTAATTCCTCTTCTACGGCATTGTGGCTAAGTTGATTTACCCAATGATATGTGTAGATTAAAATCACCCATGATCACCGATATTCCCTTATCACATGCATCTCTAAGTTCATGTTTAATGTCATTCCCAATGAAGAACGGAAAGGGTTAATGTTTTTTGTACTCAATGTATTTTGTACCTAAAAGGTTGAACTTTGTACCTGGAATGTATCACAAACATAACCCTTCCTTATGGCTAGTCTCTCCTTTGTTTATATTGCCCCTGGTAGTAGTATAAGCCATTTGGTCATGGTTTCCTCGCTTGTTTATATCATTCTGATAAAACAGACAGTTAAATATAGATGTTGGGTGGTAAGTCTTGCTTTCCCGTAGGCTTGTGTATGATTTAAACAAAGGAAGCAGCTACCAAATGGTAGAGTGCGAGAATGGCCGTTTGAAGGAGGACTCCCACTGGGACAGCTGCAATCGCACGCAGTCATTTCAAAGGAAAAGCCACGGGAAGAGCGGGGGACCAGAGGTTGCATCTTGACTACAACTACCAGGAGAATTGTGCTTTATGACCCAAGGATACCAGATAGCCTCTAACCATAAACCAGAGTATATCAGAAGCTGTTAAAGGAACTATAATTTATGATCAAGGACTGTTAACTGGACTTTGTTTCATGACTTGTATTGGGAACCCTGATGTATAAAGGTCCACGCTTCTTGTGTTCAGGGAGAACTTTGGCTTCCGCTTTCAAGGGGTCAAGTTCTCCCGCAAGCTTGTGAGAATAAAGCCATTTTGACTCATACCAGCCTCAGAGGTATTTTGACCGACTTCACCCAACATCACCACTGCAGTTTCGGGGTCCATATATGACACCCACTAATATTTTTTGCCCCTTGGTATTTTTCAACTCTATCCTTACAGACTCCACATTGTCAGAGCTAATATCCTTTCTCATTATTGTATTAATTTCCTCTTTAACCAGTTGTGCCACTCCAACACATTCCCTTCCTAAATACTAAATACCCTGGGACATTCAGTTCCCATCCGTGCTTACCCTACAACCATGCCTCTGTAATCCCAATTATATTGTACCCGTTTACATCTGTCTGAGTGATTAGTTCATCCACTTTATTGCAAATGCTCCGTGCATTAAGGCACAGAGTCTTTAAGCTTGTCTTTTTAACATTGTATGTCTGGTTCCCAATGTTTTTCTCAATAGCCCTATTTAAATTTTGTCCTTGGTTTCTCTGCCTATCACTTTTCTTATTCCTTTTGTTTTTGTCCTTGCTCCATTCTTCTCTGACTCCTCACATAGGTTCCGATCCCCCTGGCACGTTAGTTTAAACCCTCCCCAACCGCTCGAGCAAACTGTCCCCCGAGGACATCAGTCCCAGTCCTGTCCAGGTCTAACCCATCCAAATTTGTACAGATCCCACCTCCCCTAGAACTGGTCCCAATGCCCAGGAATCTGAAACCCTCCCCGTAACACCATCTCTTCAGCCACGTATTCATCCGATATATTTTGTCATTGCTACTCTGACTAGCACATGGCACCGGTAGTAATCCTGAGATCACTACCTTTGAGGTACAATTTCTTAACTTCCTTCCTAGCTTTTAGGACCTCATCCTTTTTTTAACCTGTGTCACTTGTACCGATGTGTACCATGACCATGGGCTGTTGACCTTCCCCCTCCAGAATGTCCTTCAGCCGCTCCGAGACATCCTTGACCCTAGCACCAGGGAGGTAACATACCATCCTGGAATCTCGTTTGTGGCCACAGAAACACATGTCTATTCCCTGCACAATTGAATCCCCTCTAACTATTGCAATGGCACAATTTTTACCCCTCCCCTCTGTTGCTGAACAAACAGTGGTGCAACGAGTTTGGCTGCTGCTGCTTTCCCCTGAGGGATCATTTCGCTCAACAGTATCCAAAACAGTATATCTGCTTTGCAGTGGAATGGCCACAGGAGATTCCTGCATTACCTGCCTACCTCTCTTGCTCTGTCTGGTGGTAACCCATTCCTTTCCTGCCTGCGGAGTCTGAGCCTGTGGTGTGACCACCTCTCTATCTGTGCCACCTCTCTACATGTGCTTTAAGAACATTCTAAATGGTCAGACATTCACTAAGTGAAATCCACAACTGCCTATGCTCTGTTGGAGAAGTTGGTCTTTGCTTTGATATGCATGGTTTCCCAGTGGTACTAGTTTCAGACAACGGTACAGCATTTACCTGTGCTGAGTTCCAACATTTCATGTCATCAAATAGTATTAAACATTGCCACCTCTGCTCTAAGAGACCCACTGAATGTGATGTAAACATCTTTAATGCAGCCATGAATTAAAAAAAAACAACTAGCAGCTTCTCTGGAGACCAAATTTGCACTTTCGCTCACTATTTACAGAACCCTTCCACACATGACCACTGAAGTAACTCCTGCTGAGTTTATGATTGGTCATCAGTGGAGAAGCAAGTTGGACAGGTGTTTCCAAATTTGTTGGAGAGGGTGGAGTCAAGGCAAATGTTCAGAAGCGATGCATCAAGAGAGGTCATTTGAGATAGATGATCCGATGTTTGTCAAAAAATTTCAAAATGAACCCTTTTGGGTCCCAAGTGTTATGGTGGCCAGTATGGGCCAGGTATGATATGAGATGGCGATACAGGAAAAAATCCCAAAAAAGGCTCATTTAAGCAGACGGGAGTAACTTTGAGAGCTTGAACAACAATGTGGGCAGTGGCACTGCATTGGGCAAAGGAGCTGAGGGAGGACAGGGTGGTCAACATTGCCAGAGGCTATAGGTAAGAACACTTCTGTATATGTGAGGGGGGGGGGGGGCATGGGGGTGTGGTGAGCGTTGCGTTCAACACGGCAAATGCTACGGGATATACGAGTTAGTCACGTATACATGCGTTGAGTACAATTTCAGCATGGGCTTGGAACAGAACCTTGATGGAAAAGATTCCAAGCTGGAATTCTTGGTAGGGTATGCATATATTTAGAAGGCCACATATTGAAGGGATCTCCAGCTGAAAAGGAAGTTTAAGATTGAACTGTATTTCCAAGTAATGGAGGGAAAGAGGATTGTATTCAGGGGAAGAGATGACTTCAGCAGCTCAAGCTGCAGGAGAAGAGGTTTAGGAGATGGAGACATGTCAAATAACAACTAATCTGGGCGCCAATAGTAGGGAGTGAATGGTTACTAACGCAGTGAATATCAATTCAGGGTAAAATGGGGTTGGTGTCTTGGATGAAACAATTTAGAATACAGATTGAGGGGAGATACAGGGAAATTGATAAAATATCTTTTTGGATGATTTCTGCAATTGGTTTGCCTTGGAGAACACGAGAATGTCGCTTTCTACAAAAGTGGATGAGGAGATGGTCGAAGGACTTATATATCCATCATCACCTGACTTTTGTTTCAGAAGATGACAGAGGAGAAATGGGGGGTGGGGTGAGGGTGGCAGAGGACAGATGCTAACAAAAGTAATAGCAGCGAAGAGGCAGGGAGAGTAAGTCTGCATTTACAGGATGACCCTCGATAACTGGCTTCTTCCAGAGGAGCCAAAGCCGTTTCCTGTGATCCAGCCCAATCCAGTGGTGCAGCTATTGGGTTCAAATATGTGTTCCATGGACACGTGAAAGAGAATTTAGACTCTAGCAGGAGGATGCCTTCGGAAAGGAGGCAATAAAGAGATGTCACTGAGACTGGAACTTTTCCAGCATTTTATGGAATTCTGGCTCTTGTTAAGAAATATGTCAAGAGTAAAAGGATGAGATGTGAAGGCATAGGACCCTTAAAAGGTGAAGGGGGAAAAGTTTGTGCGGAACCGTTAGAAATGGCGGAGGTGCTTAATGAATACTTTACCTCGGTATTCACGGTGGAAAGGGATCTGGGTGGTTGTACTGCTGGATTGCGGAGGACAGAAAGGATCGAGCATGTGGACATAAAGAAAGAGGATGTGTTGGAACTATTGAATGGCATCAAGGTTGGTAAGTCGCCGGGACCGGATGGGATGTACCCCAGGTTACTGTGGGAGGCGAGGGAGGAGATTGCGGAGCCTTTGGCGATGATCTTTGCATCGTCGATGGAGACGGGAGAGGTTCCGGAGGATTGGAGGATTGCGGATGTGGTCCCTATATTCAAGAAAGGGAACAGGGACAGCCCGGGAAATTACCGACCGGTGAGTCTAACCTCAGTGGTTGGTAAGTTGATGGAGAGGATCCTGAGAGACAGGATTTATGATCATCTAGAGAAGTTTAGTATGATCAAAAGTAGTCAGCACGGCTTTGTCAGGGGCAGGTCGTGCCTTACGAGCCTGGTTGAGTTCTTTGAAAATGTGACCAAGCACATTGACGAAGGAAGAGCGGTGGATGTGGTCTATATGGACTTCAGCAAAGCGTTCGATAAGGTCCCCCATGCAAGACTTCTTGAGAAAGTGAGAGGGCATGGGATCCAAGGGGCTGTTGCCTTGTGGATCCAGAACTGGCTTGCCTGCAGAAGGCAGAGAGTGGCTGTGGAGGGGTCTTTCTCTGCATGGAGGTCAGTGACCAGTGGAGTGCCCCAGGGATCTGTTCTGGGACCCTTGCTGTTTGTCATTTTCATAAATGACCTGGATGAGGAAGTGGAGGGATGGGTTGGTAAGTTTGCTGACGACACCAAGGTAGGTGGTGTTGTGGATAGTTTGGAGGGATGTCAGAAGTTGCAGCGAGACATAGATAGAATGCAGGACTGGGCGGAGAAGTGGCAGATGGACTTCAACCCGGATAAGTGTGTGGTGATCCATTTTGGCAGATCCAATGGGATGGAGCAGCAGTATAAAATGAAGGGTACCATTCTTAGCAGTGTAGAGGATCAGAGGGACCTTGGGGTCCGGGTCCATAGGACTCTTAAATCGGCCTCGCAGGTGGAGGATGCGGTCAAGAAGGCGTATGGCGTACTAGCCTTCATTAATCGAGGGATTGAGTTTAGGAGTCGGGAGATAATGCTGCAGCTTTATAGGACCCTGGTTAGACCCCACTTGGAGTACTGCGCGCAGTTCTGGTCACCTCATTACAGGAAAGATGTTGAAGCCATTGAAAGGGTGCAGAGGAGATTTACAAGGATGTTGCCTGGATTGGGGGGCATGCCTTATGAGGATAGGTTGAGGGAGCTTGGTCTCTTCTCCCTGGAGAGACGAAGGATGAGAGGTGACCTGATAGAGGTTTACAAGATGTTGAGGGGTCTGGATAGGGTGGACTCTCAGAGGCTATTTCCAAGGGCTGAAATGGTTGCTACGAGAGGACACAGGTTTAAGGTGCTGGGGGGTAGGTACAGGGGGGATGTCAGGGGTAAGTTTTTCACTCAGAGGGTGGTGGGTGAGTGGAATCGGCTGACGTCGGTGGTGGTGGAGGCAAACTCGTTGGGGTCTTTTAAGAGACTTCTGGATGAGTACATGGGATTTAATGGGATTGAGGGCTATAGATAGGCCTAGAGGTGGGGATGTGATCGGCGCAACTTGTGGGCCGAAGGGCCTGTTTGTGCTGTGACTTTCTATGTCTATGTTCTATAAACCTTGATTGTTGATATCCTATATCATCATGCCTATGTGTGTTTTTCTAGAAAGATGTGTTTTACCAAAAATGACTATTAATGCATGTGCACATTCTTGGGAGAGGTCGCTTTGGGTATGAAACATGATATTTAGTGTTTCACATTTTATGTTTTATTGAATCATAGAATCCTACAGTGCAAAAGGAGGCCGTTTGGCCCATCGAGTCTGCACTGACCACAATCCCATCCAGGCCCTATCCCCATAACCCCATGCATTTATCCTAGCTAGTCCCCCTGACACTAAGGGACAATTTAGGATGGCTAATCCACCTAACCCGCACATCTTTGGGCTGCGGGAGGAAACTGAAGCACCTGAAGGAAATCCATGCAGACACGGGGAGAATGTGCAAACTCCACACAGACAGTGACACAAGCTGGGAATCAACCTCGGGTTCCTGGCACTGTGAGACAGCAGTGCTAACCACTGGCCACCGTGGCTGCCGCACAACAGTGAAGTAAGTTGTTTTTTGCTGATGTGACATGGACTCCATATACCCTTTAATCAAATCAACATAGGAATATTTCATGCTTTACATACCTTGTCCCATTCCACATAGTAACATTTCAGATGCCTGTATGAAAATTCACCTTTAATATTTTGGCCAATATAGATACTTAACAAACCTTCTAATATTTATTATTCGTTTGCTATGCATACTTGAAGAATATGAAAAACAATTAATGGGAAAACAACAAAACCTGCAGCATATCAATACTATTTATGATTGTTTTCATAATTTCCCATTCAGAGTCAACATATATTTCACCCCATTCTCCAGCTTGCTCCTGAATTTTCTCTATGTCAGTCTATGCATTAAACTATTTGTGCATGTTCTCAGCGGCTGCAGCATGAACCCAACTTGTTGCATATATATCGGGTTACTGTAGTATTTGTCTGATTAAGTAGAGTTTTTCAATGGTCAGTTTACAGAATGCACAATTTAGATCATCCAAACAGGATGAAATTGTTAGAAATAATGAAAAACAAGACAATTCATTTCCTCCAATTTTTCATCTCCATGTAATTTTGGTTTTCTCTGTTGCTCCGGAGGCCCCTACAGACTCTATTTGCCGCTAGACTGTGTCTGATAGTAAGAGCATTGAACAGTATAATTTTTTAAAAATTGTTGATAGAGGAATAATGATCCTGTCAATCCACTCCAATGTCTTCCATGGGGGGGAGGAGATATAGTCACCTTTTGCTATACAATGTCATGGCATATTGTCAATTATGAAGGCAGGTTCAGTTGTAAAGTAACTTTGAATTATTCGGTAGCAATCATCTGAGGCAGTGTGCAAAATTTTGACTGTAGCTTTGCTACAAAGCGATCAAAAGTGAAGGTGACCAAACAGAACAGCTGACAACTAAAGTGTCTGAAACAAGGTTCTGGTGCAAATCGGATTCAGAAGCAGAACATAACTGACAAATATATTCTGTTAATCCAATGAAATATCACATGGATGAGAACCACCAACCAGAGAGCGATCTGCCCTCCCCCCACCCCCCCCCCACCCCACTCCAGCCCCCCCCCCCCCCCCCCCACGCTCTCCCCCACCAGAGAATGATCGGGTCCCCTCCTCCCTCTCCCCCCTCACCAGAGAATGATCTGAGCCGCCTCCCTCCCCCCTCCACCACCGATCTGAGTTAGAAAGCCGTTGGAAGCTCTGAACTTACCTCTTCAGAAGCTGGAACGCCTGAAACAGATCTTTGCTGAGTATGTCTGTTTCGCGCCGATTCTGGATGTGTGAATGTGATGGTAAAGTTGGGCTGGCAGCCCATTAATTCAATGTAAATGCATGCAAATGCATTTAAATTGTTGTTGCGCCCATTTTGGGCGCGATTCAAATCGTGGCCATTTTCGGGCCTTGGTAAAGTGGGCATCTGTGCGGACGTGGGTGCGGATCGCACTAATGGCCTCACACCTGACTTTACCAAGTTTTTGCGCCCGAAAACGAGCGCAACGCAATGGTAAAATCGAGCCCATTGTCTGTGCAAATGAGCATTCTGTTTGTATTGTGAGTGCAACATCTGGAGTGTATCTTTGTCCTCTTGGGTTATGACCTGAAAGGTTGCACAATGTATTCTCATCCTCTCGGAATAATACGGGAGAGAGCACCTTCGCCCTGTTGTATCATGGTCTGTACAACATGGTGAGCACATCATCGCCCTGTTGTATTGTGGTCTGTTAAAAACAGAGAGCACATTCTCGTCGTGTCAGACGCTGCTCTGCACACCATAGAAAGTGTACTCTCCTATGGCATAATGGTCTCTACAACAGAATGCAAACATTTGCATCTGGATTCTTTGCTTGTTGAAAATGCTGCATTTTTCGCTCCGACCTGCGTTTAAAGATGCCAAAAGCACAATTGAAGAATGTCAGATCAGCCATGATCATATTGAATGGCAGAACATGCTCGAGATATCAAACGGCATGCTCCTGTTCATGCTTCTTATGGCTTATGGTCTATCATATATTTTCAGTGAATGTGTTCCTATATCATTAAATGGACCAATGGAGATATGCTATCATTTATGATTCACTTCTTCTATTGCAGCTGGATCATTGTGTTCAATGCTGGAAATCCCACTTCTTGATGGAAATGGACGTGCTCGAGAAGATGCAGAGGAGATTCACTACATTGATACCAGTGATGATGGTTTTTTGTACCATTCATATCAATATGGTGATTAGAATGTAGCTATAGAGTGTTGGTGGAATTAGGAAGCTACTGTAGATCCTTATATGATCATGAAACCATTGTTGATTGTCAGAAAACCCATCTGGTTCACTAATGTCTTTTAGGGAAGGAAATCTGCCATACTTGCCTGGTCTGGCCTACATGTGACTCCAGAACCACAGCAATGTAGTTGACTTTCAACTGCCCTCGGGAAACTAGGGATGGGCAATAAATGCTGGTCAGCCAGCAATGCCCATGTCCCAAGAATGAATAAAAAAACAGGATTCAATAGCGGTGTTCAAATCGAGGAGGATGTTTGACATAGTGAACACAATTTCGGGCTACATTTTACTTAGAGGTCAGTGCACAGCTCTAGTCCACATAATGCCAAAAGCATATATAGTAGCACTGGATAAGATTTCATTTCAAAATTACAACGTTACTGTCGGAGCTGAAATGATGGAAATGTCATGAAAGTTGGACAGGCTGGGAATCTTCATTTACAGAAAAGTGTAGAAACTTTGAAGTATGCTGGTTGCTGTTAGGATTTTAATCATTCTTTCATGGGATGTGAACGCTGCTGACCAGAGCTGCATTTGAGAACCATGCCCTTAGAAAGATGGTGGTGAGTCGTATTCCTGAACCACTGCAGTCCATTTGTTGTATTCACACTCACAGAGTTCATGGGGATGGGAGAGTTCTAAACTTTTGATCCAGCAATAATGAAAGAATGCTGATATTTTTCCAAGTCATGATGGTGAGTTAACTGCAGGAAAATGTGCGGGTGATGGTGTTCCCACATGTCTGATGCCCATATGCTGATAAGGACGAGATTGTACGATTGAAAGTTGTTGTCACAGAAGCCTTCATGAGCTGCTGCAGGACTTCTTGTACCTGGTACAAACTGCTGACAAATGTGTCAGTGATTGGGGGGAGGGGAAAGGGAATGTGTCAATATAGTTTACTAATCAAATAGGCTGATTTGTCCTTGATGGTGCGGAACTCCTTGAGTGTTGTTGGTGCCGCACTCATCCAGTAAATTGGAGAGTAATCCATCACACTCCTGACTTGTGCCTTTTTGATGGTGGACAGAAATTTTGAGTTATTTGCCTCAAAATCCCCAGCCTATGAACTGTCCTGCAAGAATATAATTAATAAGGCTCGTCCAATTTAGTTTCTGTTTAATGGTAACAACATTTTGTTAGTTTGTATGTGGAGTTTTCACTTGAAAGGAGTACAAGAGAAGTTTCTTTTAATTGTAACTACTGGCCCAGAATTTGCAGCACTTGCAAAGCAAAGGCCCTGACTGCGAAGAAAAATGTTTCTTCCAGGCCTATCACTCTCTGATGTGTAATTACCTCCTCTCCCTACAGGTTTTTAAATCGGTGAAGAGGATGTCACGTGCAGCAGCAAAAATAACAGCGAGTGGGTAAGATAGCAATCAGATTGAAGTATTCACACAGAGGCAATTTGTATGTTAACAACAGCTAACTGACTTTATTTCTTTTACATTTTCAGATGTTGATAGGCATCATTCGCTTGACAGTACAGAGCTGAGCATTTATAGAAACAAAAGACACAGTGTCAGAACTTTTCATCTTTAACTCATCATGACAGACGCAAAAACGGCAAATTTCAAAGGGAGCAACAGTTTATTCCGAAATGAAAACACCAACTGCTGGAAAAACGTAGCAGTCTGGTAGCCTCTGTGGAGGGAGAAACAGAGTTAACATTTCCAGTCCAATATGACAGTTCTTCAGAACGACAAATACGGAATGACAAAAGGGTGATGACTTATAGTGAGTCCGACTGGTCGAGGCATTGCTACAGTGATTCGATTAGGGACATATTACCACCAGTAATTGAAAATATACAATGCCTGTGCATGTTACATTGCATGCCTGTGCATGTCTGCAGAGAACATGTCACTGTGTATGCCCATATGTAGCATGTAGTAAGTAGCAAGTGTGTGTGAGCTACATTACAAGTCAAATGGTAATGTTAAATTGATTTCGAGTAGAGCTTTGCACACGAAGAAATCATAGAAAGAAATCATAGAAACCCTACTGTGCAGAAAGAGGCCATCTGGCCCATCGAGTCTGCACTGACCACAATCCCACGCAGGCCCAACCCCCATATACCTACATATTTTACCCGCTAATCCTTCTAAGCTACACATCTCAGGACACTAACGGGCAATTTTAGCACGGCCAATCAACCTAACCCGCACATCTTTGGACTGTGGGAGGAAACCGGAGCACCCGGAGGAAACCTACGCAGACACGGGGAGAACGTGCAAACTCCACACAGACAGTGACCCAAGCCGGGAATCGAACCTGGAAAATTTTTCCAGAAGGCACTCCCTATTTGAACTAAGCAAATGCGACATCAGAAAAGAAAAGAAAAATACTCAACTCTCACTGTCTTTGAGTTCAACAATACTTAATCAAGTGGAATTATAATTCCACAGGAGCCCTCCAAGATAGGCTCCAAGATACTCCAAGATACACTATAAGGTTAGCTTAGACCTCAATTAGTTTTGATTTTGGCATGAGTGTGAGCATAAGGTGTGTCACTCCAGGTGTGATTCTACAGATCCACTAAGAAGCTTGAATCAAAATAAACTTTAATCAACAATACAGTTTAACTAGCACAAAAAGAGTTTGCATAACTTTTACTAATCGAAATATTTAAACATGACAAGATACAATTCTTAACTGCTTGACTATTTCTATTATTCCTCATAGACTTCTCTTCAAAATCAGTTAGCAAACAACAGGTTTACGTTCTGGTACACGAGCTTCAATCCTCCAACCTCTACAATGCTCTGGAGAGAGATACCTATTTTCTAGCAGATCCCAACTACAGTCTTTAGAGAAAGAGAGAAACTAACACTTATTGCTTCTGGTAGACCCAAGCAGACAATTGCCTGCTTTATCTCTGTAAGTTTAGCACTACCATTCACATGGCTCTCTCTCTTGTCAATCAACCTAATTAGCCCTACTCTGAAACCCCAGGGGAAGCCCAAAACAAAACAAAACTACATTTACTCAGATTAAACCAAACACTCCAATAGCTAGGATCAATTATACTTCTACATTCGCACCATGTGGGCTGTCTGGCGCACTGCTCCAAATTGGCACTGTAATCACAGCTGAAATTTAAAACATTCCCTTCACAAGAACCATGGTACAAATACAATTGTGAAAGGCGCAGTATCGTCACAAACCACACTCACAATGTTGTGCCAGCCTTTTTAATGTTACCACAAAATGAACAATACTTTCACCTTGCACTTGGTTACTTCAGTGGAACCTGGACCATTCCACAATGATTAGTGCCTTCAGAGAGTAATCTTCTTTAAGGATCTTTTTCAGGTCATCATAGGTTTTGGTTCCTGGTTTTGCTCGATGAACCAAGCTCTGGAGCAAACTGAAGATTGTGCTTCCGACTGTACTGAGAAAAACTGCTACGAGCAACTCATTTGCAATTTTCTTCACTTGCACAAAGTTCTCAAAATGATCTGTACAGTAATTCCATGATTTATTTTCTGAATTCAAAAGTCCCAGGGATCCTACTTGATACACAGTTTATCTTGCGGGCACAGGCGACTTGAGACTTCTCAGTATATTTTTACTTACTGTCTTCCCTGTCATCACTTTTTTACCATGGAGACTGTTGAATTGATGTATTTATTACATTAAATGGCCCCAGTGGTACAGCAAAGCATCTCTCTTTTCAAGTATGCCAGATACATACTAGGAACCTCACCCTTCTCTGATCGAAAAAAATAACATTTTAAAACTAAATTTCATAGAGAGCTTTTTTCACTTGACTTTCTGAACTGGTACTTCATTCTTCAATTCTATTGTTGATTCTCCTCTGCCTTCTAATATTTAAAGTGTGAGAGGACCCAGAATGTTTTTGTCTTCTTCTTAGAATCTTTTTTCAATGTTTGCACTGAATCCAAACCTAATGTTCTTCCTGTAATGTCCTAACTATGTTAGGGGTTGTGGATTTTAGCAAAAAGAATAGATGTGGTTTTCTATATGCACACATAGATTCAAACTAATGCACAACTGGTTTATTGAAAGAGATGTTCTCTGCACTGCACAGAGTAAAAACTGAAAGTAAAACAGCAGCATGTGACATCACCATAAAATCATGTGCTTAGCTCTTAAAGCATTCATGCAACACTCAGAAATATATAACACGTGAAATATTTAGCACATGTAACTGTGAGCCCAATTGATAATCCTAACTTGGATTGTTTTCAGTTTTGAAATCATGAGCTGGTTATGTATAGTCAGTATTTTGCTCATTGCAAAAGCTGAAGTTACTTATCCATCAGTCATTGGAGTCTACACCTTATTCATCTCTGTGGTGGGAAGAAAATCTTTTTACCGTGTCTCCATTATCCTGTTAGTGGAGAATATCACTTATAGAGCCATAGAACAATAGAGTCCCTCCAGTGCAGATAGATGCCATTTGGTCAATAAATCTGCACTGACTCCCTGAAAGAGAATCCCACTCAGGCCCTCACCTCCACTCTATATTCATAAACCTGTGTATTTACCCTGCTAATCCCTCTAATCTACACATCTTTGGACACTAAGGGGAAATTTGGCATTACTAATTCACTGCACATCTTTGGACTGGGGGAGGAAATCGGAGCACCTGGAGGAACCATGCAGGCACGGCAAGAACATGCAAACTCTACACAGACAGTCACCCAAGGCTGGAATCAACCCGGGAATATGGCAGTATCAGGCAGCAGTGCTAACCACTGTGCTACCATGCTGACCATATGCCACTGCATTGTAATAGTGCAAAATAGCTAGCTTCACCTGTTGTTCAAATTTCGAGACTGCTTTTCAGGGTTATCTTCGGTAGACTGGATACTACTCAGGACTCAAAGCGGCCTTAGGCTCACTCATGTGTTTGTGTGCTATTATAGCGAGCAATGATCTCATTAGGGTAGCCATTATCCCGCAGGATGGCTATGGTGCGCCCTATTTCAACATCAAACATGTACATTGAGCAAGTAGCCCAGATCCTATTTACTGTTGATTTCACTTCTGCAATATGTCAACATAGCTGGAAGAGTTCTCGCAATATCTTCCAACTTTTTCACCGGGTTTTCATCCAGCAGGCTCCAAAAATTGGACCCCTCTTGAGTGTCAATTAATCACAATTCTATCATCACAGGGACAGCGGTTTTATAATTCACAGAAACCCTACAGTACAGAAAGAGGCCATTCGGCCCATCGAGTCTGCATGGACCACAATCCCACCCAAGCCCTACCCCCATATCCCTACATATTTTACCCACTAATCCCTCTAACCTATGCATCTCAGGACACTAAGGGGCAATTTTTTTTAGCATGGCAATCAACCTAACCCGCACATCTTTGGACTGTGGGAGGAAACCGGAACACCCGGAGGAAACCCACGCAGACACAAGGAGAATGTGCAAACTCCACACAGACAGTGACCCAAGCCGGGAATCGAACCCAGGTCTCTGGAGCTGTGGAGCAGCAGTGCTAACCACTGTGCTACCGTGCCGCCCCCCGAATTGGTTCGGTCTTCTCTGAAGTCTCCTTGTATTCTCGTTGTATTACAAATCAATTAACTGTGCTCCATCGAGCATGCCAACTAAGATGTGGTATTAAAGCAATTCATTTTAAGACTCCATTGCTGGAGGCATTACCAATCATATATATAATTAATGAAATGATCAATAGATTCACACAGCCCTTCAATACTCTGATTAGATTTTGCTCTTTCTATAACTAATTTCTTCTTAACATTGACGTCTTTACTGAAAGCATCATCATATGATATCTATACTGCCTTGACATCATCAGCCGCTGTATATGAAACTATATATACTTGGTGGCTTTGATTGCTCCCCTGTAAACTGGAAACCATTGGGTGCCTTTCAAATTGTCTTGTCCAGAGTTCCATTGTTGTCCTTGCTGAAGGCAATTGATGCATTGGAAAGTCTGTGAAAGGAGTAGTCGTGGTTCAGTATCTGTCAACAGTGTACATGTCTCATTGTCCCCTCACCTTTTGGCTTTTCAGGTTTGATTTATATCGGTCTAACCGCTTTGAACCAAATTAAGTAGAAAGTAAAGTTCCCTCTCTACTTTTCCATCAAACACTCCTATGTTAGACATAAATGAAACTAGCTCTATGCTGCATACATTAAAATTCACAGTACAGGAACAGCATAAGCTCGAGACAACATAAATGTGCAGAAACACCAGCTCATAAAAAACCCTCCAAAGGCAGGTACAGAACAGTTTTGATTGAGTAAAGCTCTACCTAACTATCTTAACAACTCTCCCAGGACAGGTACAGCACTTGACGAGATACATAGTAAAGCTCCCTGTACACTGTCCCCATAAAACACTCCCAGGACAAGTACAGTATGGGGTTAGATACATAGTAAAGGTTCCTCTACACTGACCCATTGAACATCCTCAGGACAGGTATAGCAAGTATAGTACAGAGTAAAATACAGAGATGCAGTGTTAAACTTCCTCAACACTGAATCCATTAAAAATTCACAATGTAGGTACAAGATAGGCTCGAGATGAAATAAATGTCCAGAAACACCAGCCCATAAAAGCCCTCCCATGCAGGTACAAAAGAGTTCAGACTGAGTAAAGTTTCCTCTACAATGTATCATCAAATATTCCGAGGACAAGTACAACACAGGGTTAGATACAAAGTAAAGCTCGGATCAAACACTCCTGTGACAATATGGTGTCTTTAAGAAACGTATTTGTGTCATGTTTCTTGTTCAGGATTTTGTTTAGAAGTCAGTTCCATTTACTTGGTGCCACTTTGTCTATAACCGACATCCCATGTGTTGATACTGCAGAAGTATAATTGATCTTAATTGTTGGAGTGCTTACTTTAATCTGGGCAAATGCAGTTTTATTATTTTTTGTTCTTTTCTCTTGGAATTTTTGGAGTAGGGTTTCATGAGGTTGAATGACAGGAAAATCATGTGACTGGGTGGAACTAGGCTTACAGAGAGAAACAAGCAGCCAATTGTTGTTTTTAATGTTTATAGTGCAATAGCTCTTTCTTTCACTCTCTCTCTTTGGAGATTGGAGTCTGGCACCTGCCAGAAAATCAGTCTCTTTTGCTGGATTTCTGCTAATTGAATGTATTTTTTTCTTTGGAGGCTGTTGTTTGGAAGCCAGAAGACATATGTCTCACTGTACCTCTGTTCAGAGGTGTTAAAAGCTGGAGGACTAGCACCCAACGTAAGCCTCTGTGTTTTTGCTAACTGATTCTGAAGAAGGGTTTATGTCTATGTAGATATTACTTACATTGCATATTGTATATTGTATATTGTCATATTTAAGAGATTGTATATTGTCATATTTAAGTATTTCAACTGGTAAAAGCTATGCTAATTCTTTTCATTATATTTTAACTGTTTTGTTAGATAAAGTTAGATAAACCTAAGCTTCCTCTTAGGTCAATAGAATCGCACCTGGAGTGAAACACCTTTTGTTTGCACTAATTCCAAAATAATAAAAAAAGTTGGGGTCTAGGCTAATTTCCATTATACATTGGAGTTTCTGATCTGGTCCCTAACTCTCCCAAGACAGATAATATGCGGGTTTAGATGGAGAGCCATCTCCCTTGACAGTGCCCCAGCAATCACTCCTCCAGTACATGCATCTTGCGGTTGGATAGAAAGAGAATATCCCTCCACACTGTCATAAGATCTATTTGTTTTAGGCTCAGCACCACCCCAAGTTAATTCAGTTTAGCCAGTGCAGAAAAGGAATGGAACCTAATGTAATCCTGCGCTCTGCTTCTGAGGCTCAGTCACAATCTGAGTGAGAACTGCTCACT
Organism: Mustelus asterias; assembly: GCF_964213995.1. Taxonomy (NCBI): domain Eukaryota; kingdom Metazoa; phylum Chordata; class Chondrichthyes; order Carcharhiniformes; family Triakidae; genus Mustelus; species Mustelus asterias. Next base: position 40,948,330 of record NC_135808.1, read on the forward strand.
CAGCTCAGGTTTGGAAATCTAGGATCTTTCCCAAATTCATGAAATCCCTCCCAATGCCAATGATTCCCATTCCCTGGGGCACTCTGTTTCAGTCTATGTGTTTGATCAGTGCTGATTTTTAATTCATGTTTATCTCACCCAAATGAATATAAGTTATAAGTTGTGCTCCATTTGAGTCCTTCTATGTATCTCTCCCACATGTGAGCCTACATCCATCTGTCGCCTCTATGTATCTCCCTCTCCTCCATCCTCACTATGCTCTGTCTCATTTTCCTGTTCCTAACTCTTTTCCCCCTTGCCTCTGATTTCCTTTTCAGTCTCGCTCACTCTCTGTCTCTCTTTCTCTTAGGGGCCATCGTCATATTGAACAGAACGGATTACTGCAAAGAAGTGTACCGACAACTAAAAACGGCATCTCCACGTCACCTCTTTCTCTTGGCCATTTATACCAATTTTTCTCTCCATGTCTATCCCTTTCTCTTTCCCTCCTTTCCACTCACCCGCACTCCTCCCCACACTCCGCCACATACTCCAATTTCTAGCTCTCTGCCATTGTCTTGATTGACACCCACCTCCCCAGTGCCCCTGTCTTTCTTACCTGATGTACTCACATCAAGATGCAATCACATCTGGAAGAGAATAGGTTTATTCGTGATAGGCAGCATGGTTTTCTGAAGGGGAGGTTGTGTCTCTCAAACATGATTGAGTTCTTTGTGGAAGTGACAAGAAAAAATGACCAGGGTAGGGCAGTGGATGTTGTATGTACATGGATTTTAACAAAGCCTTCGATAAAGATGAAGAAAGGTTGAACAAACTTGGATTGTTTTCATTGGAGCATCGGAAGATGAGGGGGGCCTGATAGAGATTTACAAGATTATGATAGGCTTGGATCAAATGGATAGTCTTTCTTGGGGTCGAAGGGGCGGGGCATAGTTTGAAAATGAGAAGGGGAAGGTTTAAAAGAGATGTAGGGAGCAAGTTTTTCGCACAGAGGGTGGTGAATGCTTGGAATGCGCTGCCAGAGGATGTGGTGGCAGCAGATTCTATAACAATGTTCATGAGGCATCTGGATAGATACATGAATAAGCAGGGAAGAGAGACATGGACTGCGTAGTGGCAAGAAAATACTAGATTAAAGAGGCATCTGTGTTGGCACAGACTTGGTGGGCCGAAGGGCCTGTTCCTGTGCTGTACTGTTCTTTGTTCTTTCTAATCTTAATGTTTCTAACATCCCAATGAATGTGCTTTCCTCTAATATGCTCCATGTAAGTAGCAATAAGCTACGATGCCGAATAATTGAACTGAAACATAAGCTCTATTTCTGTGGAGGGGTGGGGAGGTGAGGATGGTGGAGGCTATGGGCTCCCTCCTGCAGCATAGTTTGTTACAGCTCAATATTCCCAGAATTAAACAGGTAGAGCATATTCGGCCCATCTTGCCTATGCTAGCTCTTTAGAAACTCTCGTACAGGTTCCAGGCAGTACTGCAAATCCTTTGACCAGAACTTTCATTATCTGGGTGGTGGCAGACCGCAGGTACCCTCCACTATTTTGATGGGCAATTCCCCTGTGTCTGAAACCTCCCTCCTCAACCATCACCTCCCTCCCCTCCCACCCCCCCCCCCCCCCACCCCCCGCCCGCCAAGCTTTAACTGCAGTCGGAGACTTCCAGTGGGATAGACTTGCTAACCAGAAGAGTTTCTCAAGAGAAATTAGAAACATTAAATCAAGTTCTTATTCCTGAGTGACTACACTAATTACGCCCCTCGGCCTTGCCAACTACACTTCATGTATAACCCATGTCATCAGACTAGCCCCTGAGCCCCCAGCTACCAACACCCCACCCAACTACTCCTTTTGCCACCACAACTAACTCTGCACCCGACTACCCCCATGAGCCTCCATTACTGCCCCCAACCCCTCCCCCATCATCTCTCATGTGACTTCTTCCATTTGAAGATCCTGAGCCTCCCGATTATCATGCCCCTACCCAATTAAACCCCAGTCACTCCCAGCTACCCTCACCGACAAAACCAAGTCCACCTGACTACCTCCCTACCCCCCATCTGACAACACACACCAACACCCGATGAAAACTCAGACCTGACCACTACCCCAAGCTGCTACCCCCCACAAACCGACTCCCTCCCTAACACCCAACTAACCACCTCCCTAATACCCAACTAACCACTCCCCATCTGAATTGCGAGTAACTCCAAACCTCCACCTCGGATCTGCCTTGCCCACTGCCACTTTACTCCATGCCGCACATCCCTTACACACTTACTGGCTTCGTAAAATAGTTTTGAATGTCAGAAAAATACAACAGCTAATATCCTAAAAAGAGGTGTTTGTGTCTTTGTTTTCCCCAATGAAAGAGGACTCTACGCTTCACATTTCTAAGCTCAGTTCGCAAGAATGGGGGGAGAAGAAATGTGGGTCTGCAGTGCAAGGTAATTAATAGCAGTAGAGTTGCAATCCGACGAATTCCACTCTTTGTGAAATTCGGCCCATTGCTTCGAAGTGAACCTGCTGGTTTAGTTGAGGGTCCTGACCATTGAAGTTCAAATCTCAATGTACATACTGCAGCAGTCTGGGTGACTTGCAATTTTTACGCAAATATACGCTTTTCAATGGATTTTCTTTCCACCTCTCGATGTCCACACATTCCACACATTTCAGAATTAAATAATTGTTGTAAGGCTACAATGCAATCTGATCAAACTTGGAATTTAATGAGCTCATCCTTCATTAATCAGTTCAGTTTTCGTTAGCTAGTGCGGTTTTTTCGTTGTAGATTCCCTCACTTTTTAATATTATTGGTAGTTTAACGCGAATCGTATTCCCACTAAATTGCGGATGACCCAACTTCCTCTATTTGTTCATTGGTAAATATATTGATTATTTGATGATGTGTTAGAGTCGCTGGCCAGCATTTGCTCATATTGAAATAACCCTGAGAAGGTGATGGTGCGCTGCCTTATTGAATCGCTACAATTCATGTGCTGTAGATAAACTCGCTCTACTGTCACGAAGGGAGTCCCAGGAGTGTGTCCCAGCTGCATTCAGGTTAATATTCTCTCTCTTTCAGTGTTGTGCCTCGCTATTGTAAATCTGTTACCATTACCGTGTCACTGAGCAGGAAATAATTTATTGAATGGGTTACAGAGAAGAACATTCAGTTATCGGAGGGTGTACAGAGAATGATATTCACATATATTGATAAATCAACGATATTTAGTTATTGGAGGAACATCATTGAAGTTGACGCTGTGAAATTTAAACAGTTACTGGAATTGTACCCAAATGTATATTGCATAATTGGCGTACAGAGGACAATAAAGAGGTTTATGATTCTCGTGGGAGTGGTACAGAGAAGCACATTCTCCTATTGGTGTGCATCATTCAACTATTGAAAGGTCCAAGGAGAATCATGTTCTATTGTTAGGATGTTTTATTTATCTATTTGTGTCACAAGTTGTGAAAATCCCCAAGTCACCACACTCAGGCGCCTGTCTGGGTACACTGAGGGAGAATTTAGCATGGCCAATGTGCATAATCAGCACATCTTTGGACTGTGGGAGAAAACCAGAGCACCCAGAGGAAGCCCACGCAGGCACATGGAGAACGTGCAGACTCCACACAGACAGTGACCCAAGCTGGGTATTGAACATGCATCCCTGCAGCATGAGGCAGCAGTGCTAACCACTGTGCCACCATGCTGCCACGATGTAGATAAATATATTCAGTTAATGGAGGCAATACAAAGAAGGATGATCAATGGTAGCAAGAATATCTAGTTATCTAGAGGCACATAGAATGATATTCAGTAATTGGAGGGCAAACAGAAAATGATATTCAGATATTGGAGGATGTAATGGGAAGGGTATTCAATTATTGGGACAGAGAAAGACATTCAGATATTGGTGGGAATAAAGAAACTTAATATTTCATTTTTGGACAGGATATAGGAAGGATGTTTGCTCATTGCTGTGCCAGAGAAGGATTTTAAATGATCAGGTAACAGAGAAGGATATGCAGTTATTTGTGTTAAAAGAGGTATATTCAGATACTGGGGTAGTTACGTGTTACAATGCAGATGTTGACCCCTTTTTGAGAAGTAATGCCTAGTCCCCCAAAAAGGAATACCTCGCCTTGTAATCTGTTCAAAGTGTGAGGGAAGGTGAACTGTCCTTCAGTAACGTTTAATGGTTACAAAAATACCTGACACTCACTTTAAAATGAAGACTTATCAATTTATTTATTTAACTAACGGGGAACTTTAACTAAACAAGTAATATATGGAATAAAATAAGAATGCTGTTCAAATGAATACAATACTCATTCATGAACCAAAAAAAAAACAATAATAGAATTCAGTCACTTTTAAGAAAATACAACCAGATTTTGTTGCTTTCGTAAATTTTGGGGGTTCTTCCGTTGATTCCTCTATAACTTCTTACTGTGTTTTCCCTCTAAAATCTTTAGAATTTTTTACATCTTCACCAACATCAAATTCCAAACTTCACAAACTGAACTTCCCAACATCTCCCCCTTAAGTAAAAAATGAACCACCATCATAAAAAGATGGCTTCATTTTTTTAAACTCGTGATAAAGCATCTACAATAATATTTTCATGACACACAATATGCACAATCATAAATTAAATGCTTGTAACCTGATACTCCAATGAAATAATCTGGCGATTTTGTCCTTAAATCTTTCCAGAAATGTCAAAGGATTGTGACTGCGCCTTTGTGTGTCCAACCATATGGCAGTGAAAACACCTCAGGTCGTTCACCTCTTTTGCACCCTCTTGGGAGTCTTTTATACAGGTGGTAAATGATTCCCAGTGTGATCTACTTTTTGTTTTCATTGAAGGATCTCTCTCTTCCCCAATCTCTATCCCTCACAGAATGAAATTGCAATCAGAAGCCAAGTTTCAATTTATGTGTTAATGTGTATTTATCCACCATCTCTGCAGCTCTTCTCAATGTCTTAACACTCTGTTCCTCAACGTGAGTTCTTATCACTTCTGGAAATGAGTTTTTAAACACTTCAAGCAACAGAATATCTCTCAGGGCCTCATATGTCTTTTCCATCTTTAATACTCTCACCATCTATCAAAGTTGTTCTGCTTAATTTTTTCAAACTCAATATATGTCCGACCTCGTTCCTTCTTTACATTTCTGATCCATTGTCTATATGCTTCTGGTACCAATTCATAAGCACTCAAAACAGCCTTCTTTACTTCATTTTTTCCTGACGCCTCTTCTGACAGCGCTGCAAACACCTTCTTAGCCCTGCCTACCAATTTGGTCTAGTTCATCTGTGTAGTCAATTTCTCAAAGGTGATGAAAAAGGTCTCTGTGTCCTTTTCATAAAATTTTGGTAATATTTGGGCATATTTGTACATATCCTTACCAGGCGGTTGGCTATAATGAGTCTGCTCCTTACTTCTATCTTGTACTCTTACTTCTGTCATTTGAAGTATTCTTGCTTCAACTTCCAACTTTATCTTTCCCAACTCAAACACTCTTTCCCTCTCTCTTTCTCTTTCCCTTTATTCTCTTTCTCTCTCTTTCCTTCTCTCTTTCTTTTTCCCTTTCTTCTGCTAGGGCCTTTTTATCTCTATAATTTTCTCTTTCTTCTCTCTCTTTTCCCCTTTCTCTTTCTTCTCTCTGTTTTTCCATTTCTTCTGCTCAGGCCTTCCTCTCTCTTTCCTTATCTTCTAATTCCAATTGTCTCAGTTGCAATTTGATTTGTTTCTAACTCCACTGCACTTGACCATTTCTTTGTTATTCCTATATGCTTGGCTAACTCCACTATAATTTCAGGTTTCTTAATATCCCTGGTTCAACCCAATTTTAGTCTGTTTGCTAATTCTACAAGGGTCATCTTTTTCTGTTTCTCTAAAGTTTCTTGGCAAATTTCGAAAGCATCTTCGACCCTCAGAACCTCTTTAGCAATGTGAAGAGCCATTTCCTCTCTTAAGGTTTATTTAAAGATTAGAACTGTTCAGATCCAGGACTGGAGCCCGCAATCTGTTACGATGCAGAGGTTGATCCCCTTTTGAGTAGTAATGCTGAATCCCCCAAAGAGGAATACCTCACCTCGCAATCTGTTCAAAGTGCGTGGGAAGGTGTGAACTATTCTTCAGTAATGTTTAATGGTTAACTAACAGAAATACCTGACACTCACTTTAAAATGGACACTTAACAATTTATTTATTTAACTAGCAGTGAACTTTAACTAAACAAGTAACATACCAAATAAAATAAGATTCTACTGGAATGCTTTTCAAATAAATACAATACTCATTCATGAACTAAAAAAATATATAATAATAATATTCAGTCACTCTCAAAAAAATACAACAGGTTTTGTGGCTTTTGGAAACTTTTGGAGCTCTTTTGTTGATTCCTTCACCCATAAGTTCTTTCTGATTTAGTACCTTTCATTTGTTAGATGGTGTGCTCTCTTAAGCCGTATCTGAAGCTGGCAGAGTTGAGAGCTGTTCTTTCCCTCTCTAGGCTTGAGAGGTGGCAATTCTTCTGTTGCTCTCCTGTTTCCACCCCCTACCTTTGCACTCTATTTCATACCATGATGACTTATCAATTTTCCTACAATAGGATTGATCTGATGTTGTCAACATCATCAAATTCAAATCTTATAGGTTCTTGGTGAGTGTCTACTTTAAATTGATTGGGCAAATCAAACAAAAACAGGTTGTCTTGTCAAGGCTACTGCTTGACTTTTTGTTACAAATGTTTCAGCTTGGACTCTGTATGTACTTTGCATTTTAAACCTCCAAGCAATGAAACAAAACACCAGCTTTTAAAGGGACCATAGAATGTTTTTCCCCCTAGCATTATTACAATTTTTTACATATTTACCAACATTAAATTCCAACTTCACAAACTCAACTTCACAACAATAAAGTATTCAATTACTGGAGGGGTTACTGAGGAGGGTATACATTTTTGCATAGGGGTTACAGAGAAAGATATTCATTCATTGAAATAGCTAAGGAGACTTATTTTCAGTTATCAGAGGGGTTCAACAGGGCTTTCAATGTTGTGGCAAATAGAAGGAAAATACTCAGTGATGACAAATAAATGTATATTTCATCATTGAAGTTGGCGCAGAAAAGGTTATACAGTGATTGGGGAGGGGAACATACAGGGTGACCATTTATTGTGATGTAGTGAAGGATTTTAGTCATTTAGTAACTTTGTATGGAGAAACATATTAAGTCACTGGAGAGGACACACAGAAAGGTATTTAGTTTCTGAACATAAATGTATATTTAATTATTGGTGTATAGAGAAGGATATTCAATTATTGGGTTATGGAGAAAATATTCAGTTATTGTAGGTACATAAGTTAACCTGCTGCATGTGATACACAAAAGGTTACAATATATTTGGAGGGGCATCATAATGGTATTTGGTGATTGAGATGCAGATAATGATATTAGAAACAGAAATCTAGAAAACTAAGTGCAGAAAATAGGTCCTTTCGACCTGCACCACCATTCAATATGATCACAGTTGATCATGCACTTTCAGTATTCCACTCCCACTTTCTCAGCCATGTGGCCACGTCCAGCTCCCTCTTGATCATATCTAACAAACTGCCCTGACCAGCTTTTTGTGATACAGAGTTCCACAGGTTCACAACTCTCTGAGTGAAGACGTTTTTCCTCATCTCAGTCCAGAATGGCTTCAATTGTTGGAAGATGGACAGAGAAGTACATTAAACTTTTGGAGGTGGTGCTGAAAAGCATATTCAATTATTCAGTTATCAGAAGGGAGACAGCACTTACCATTCAGTTATTGGAGCTGCTACAGGTAAGGATATTCAGATATGGAGGGTGTACGTGGAAAGATATTAAATTATCGTGGCAGAGAAAGATATCAATTTATTGGAGGGATGCAAGCAATGAAGTTTGTTTCCTTGGATAGAGTAAAATATTATGAATTATTGGAATGAAGACAAATATGCAGATATTCAAGGCGATACAGAAAATTATACAGTTACTGGGAAGATATTTTGAGAATTTTTTTTATTTGGGGGTTGGCAAAGGAGGTATAGTGAAGAATATTTTCTTATTTCAGGGGCTATGGGGAAGGAGATTCAATTATTCAAGTGGACAGATAATACTATGATCCAAGGCCACACCCCTAATTGTTGGTAGGATCCTATTAGGAACAAATAACATTTTATTTAAAATAGAAAAAGTGTGATATTTCAGACAGTGAAGGCTGCCAAATGATTCCATGGGTCTTGAACAAACAAAAATAAATTTTAAGATGCAAGTTCTGAAAGATAGAGCAATTTGTAGTGTCTATCTTATACTCTAATATTCAGAGGTAACATGAGGTACATTTGAATCAACAGGCAACCTATAGTCGAACACACCTTACTGTACAATAAATGACAGATGTGATTTTAACAGATTTCACAGATTTCTTAATAACCCACCCAAGAGACTGTAACCAATCTCATTAAAACTCCATCTCTCTTACAAGGGATTCCAAGTTTCATCTTCAAAGACCTCATCTTTCTTTTGAAAAGACATTTTACCTCAGATGGTGTGAAGGATCTCAAACCGTGGCCAATCTCAAAGGGTTTCAGTATCGCCTTCCAAGATCCCATCCACTTGGATTCCCGATTACAATCATGCAGCACCTCACAAGCAGAACTTCAGCTCTTTGGCCCACAACATGGAGTCTCCATACATCGGCTGGTTCTCGGATCCAGCCCTCTTCCATTATCAGATTCTGAGAGCATCAATAATGACAGTGTCAAAATCCTGCCTTTGGAGATTCCATTACCCTGGGTGCCTGAGTATGAACCTAAACGCAAAATGACAGGCACGACTTCAGCTATTAAGCCATGCAGTGCAGAGTTCTATTGCTTCAAAGAGATACTCACCCTAAAGGCCATGTTCAATTACCAAGGCACTTCCTGAGAAATTTTTACATAAAGTTCTTCTGCTCTACAACTTTGAAATCCTAGATGGAGCCCAGATGGGAAGTTTTGAGGCTATTCTCCTAAAAGCCCTACTGCACTGGTTAGGGCATATAGTTAGGATAGAGGACTGTCACATTCTGAGACAGGTGCAGCATGAAGATCTAGCATTCTACAAAGTAAAATAACGTTGACTGTGCAAGCACTATAAGGACACATGTAAGGGAAATCTGAAATTGTGAGGTACCAACGCTAATGATTAGGAAGAATCAGTATGAGATGGAACTCTCTGCAGAGCCCTGTCACTTCTGAGAAGAATTATCATCAGTATGCTATATCTGCCCGTGAACAACATAGAGTACTATTTATCCATCTTGAAACATGAGTTCCAATGCCCCAGTAGTTTTCCACTCTCGGCATCCAGAGTGGGAATATGTAACAATGCCCGTGTTCATTATTCATGAATCTACACATCTATCGCCTTCTTTGAGCTCAAAGGATAACATTATTAATCATAGAATCCTTACAGTTGAGAAGAGACCATTCAGCCCATTGAGTCTGCACTGACTCTACGACAGAGTATCTTATTCAGGCCCTCCCCATCCCTGTAACGCCACACATTTACCATGGCAAATCCATCTAACCTATACATCTTGGGACACAAAGGAACAATTTAGCGTGGCCAATCCCTAACCTGCACAGCTTTGGACTGTGGAAGAAAACCGGAGCACTCGGAGGAAACCCACGCAGAAATGGGGACAACATGCAAACTCCACACAGACAATCACCCAAGGCCAGATTTGAACCCAAATCCTAGTGCTGTGAGGCAGCAGCGCTAACCACTCTCCCAACGTACCATCCAGCAATTATGTTTCATGGTCACCATCACTGAAACTAGTTCCCAATTCCAAATTAGTTGACTTAATTCTGATTTCATGAGCTGCCATGCTGGGATCTGAACCCATGTCCCCAGAACATGAAGTGTATTTATTAGTCACAAGTAGGCTTACATTCACACTGCAATGAAGGTACTGTGAAAATCCTCTAGTTGCCACACTCCAGCGCCTGTTCGGGTACAATGAGGGAGAATTTAGCATGATCAATTCACCTAATCTGCACATCTTTGGACTATGGGAGAAAAGCGAAGCACCCGGAGGAAACCCATGCAGACACAGGGAGAACATGCAAACTCCACACAGACAGTGACCCAAGCCGGAAATCAAACCCAGGTCCTTAGCACTGTGAGACAGCAGTGCTAACCACTGGCCACCATGCTGCCCCCATAGCCTAGGCCTCTGGATTATTAGTTCAATGGCATTACCACTATGCCATGACCACTATCAATAGCTCACCACCATGTCCTACTGGATGCGACAGGTTGGCAGAGCTTGAATCTGCTTTGATGGCTGTGGGATGCTTCTAACAGAATTGATAATCGTGAGTCGGTGGACATAGCATATGTGGATTTTCAGAAGGTTTTTGCCAAAGTCCCCAACAGGAGGTTAGTTAGAAATGGGATAGGACTGGTTCCATCTAGGAGGATAAGAGCAACAGATACGTGGGAAGTACCCCTCCAAGTCACACCATCCTGACTTGAAAATATATCATGATTCCTTCACTATCACTGGGTCAAAATCCTGGAACCCCCTCCCAGCAGCACTGTGGTGTACCTACACCACAGAGACAGCAGCAGTTCAAGAAAGCAGTTCACCCCCACCATCTTAAGCGGTAATGAGGGATAGAAAATAAATGCTGGCCCAGTCAGTGATGCCCATATCCTATAAGTGAATAAATATATATATACATACAGGAATGGGTTAAGCTAAAGGGCAGAAAATGGGGAGTAGGAATAAACAGGCCATTCACGCATTGGCAGGCATGGTTAGCAGGGTATCTCATGAATCAACACTTGGAGCCCCAGCTATTCACAATATGTATTAATGATTTGGATGGGGGGACCAAATTTAATATTTCCAAATTTTCAGATAATACAAAGCTAGCCAGGAATATCTGTTGTGAGGAAACTGCAAAGCAGCTTAAAGAGAACTTGGACTGACATTGTGAGTTGACAAGAACATGGCAGATGGAGTAAAATGTGGAGGAACAGATATGTAGGGTATTTCTCAAATGGTGAGAGATTAGGGAGTGTAGATGTGCAAAGGGACTGAGGTATCCTTGTCCATAAGTCACTGAGGGTTACCATGCAGATGCAGCAAGCTAATGGAGTGTTAGCCTTTATTGACAAAGGATTTGAGTAGTGCATATAGAACCTTGGTTAGACTGCACCTGGAGTACTTTATGCAGCTTTAGAATAAGAAAAAGTACAGCACAGGAACAGGCCCTTCGGCCCTCCAAGCCTGTGCCAATCATGATGCACTAACTAAACAAAAAAAAACCTTCTGCCTTTGCTTGGGCATATCCCTCTATTCCCTCCCTATTCATGTACCCATTCAGATGCCTCTTAAATGTTGATAATGTGCCTGCATCCACCACATCCTCTGGCAGCGTGTTCCAGGCACGCATCACTCTCTGTGTGAAAGCTTCCCCTGCACATCTCCCTTAAACTTTCCCCCCTCACCTCGATCCTGTGTCCCCTTGTAAATGACACTTCCACCCTGGCAAAAAGCCTCGAAATATGCACCCTGTCTATGCCTCTCATAATTTTGAAGACCTTTATCAGGTCTCCCCTCAGACTACGCGAAAACAATCGCATTTTATTCAACCTCTCCTCATAGTCAAGCCCTCAAGACCAGGCAACACCCTGGTGAATGTTCTTTTCATTCTCTCCAAAGCTTCCACGTCCTTCTAGCAGTGTAGCGAACCAGAACTGCATGCAATATTCCAAATGGGACCTACCAAGACAACACGATTTCCTAACTCTTGTACTCAATGCCACAGCCAATGAACGCAAACATGCCATATGCCTTCTTAAGCACCTTGACCACCTGTGTTGCGACTTTTAGGGAATTGTGGACCTGCATGCCCAGATCCTTCTGTATGTTAATATTCCTAAGGGTTCTGCCATTTTCCGGGGCAGCACGGTAGCACAGTGGGTAGCACTGTCGCTTCACAGCTCCAGGGACCTGGGTTCGATTCCCGGCTTGGGTCACTGTCTGTGTGGAGTTTGCACATTCTCCTTGTGTCTGCATGGGTTTCCTCTGGGTGCTCCGGTTTCCTCCCACAGTCCAAAGATGTGTGGGTTAGGTTGATTGGCCATGCTAAAATTGCCCCTTAGTGTCCTGAGATGCATAGGTTAGAGGGATTAGCGGGTAATATGTGTAGGGATATGGGAGTAGGGCTTGGGTGGGATTGCGGTCGGTGCAGACTTGATGGGCCAAATGGCCTGTTTCTGCACTGTAGGATTTCTATGATTTCTATGATTTACAGTAAAATTCACACCTAAATTTGATCCTCCAGGTTCACCTCGCATTTGTCTGGATTAGACACCATCAGCCATTTCTGTGCCCAATTATATCCTTTTGTATCCTCTGACAATCTGCTGTACCATCAGCAACTCCACCAATCTTCATGTCATCCACAAATTTACTAATGAGACACCCCAGATTTTCCTTCAGATTATTTATATATGTTACAAACAACAGAGGTCTCAGCGCCGACCCCTGCAGAACACCACTAGCTACAGATCTCCATTCTGAAAAATTCTCTTCCACTGCTGTTGTCTTCTATGACCAAGCCAGTTCTGTATCCATCTAGCCAGCCCACCCCAAATGCAATGTGATTTTAGTTCTTGTACCAGTCTGCCATGTGAGATCTTATCAAATGCTTTACTAAAGTCCATAAAAACTACATCCATAGCCCTTCCCTCATCAATTATCTTTGCTACCTCTTCAAAAAACTCAATCAAGTTGGTGAGTGAATGCGATTATTCTAGATTCCTCTTAGTTTAGACAGAATACGGACACTGACAGAGCTAAGAGAAGGAAGAGCAATGATAACTTACCCACATGTGAATGCAGTAAGAGAATTAAAACAAGTAACTATGGTTTTAAGATATATAAGTTAATATTTTAAATGCATTTCAAAGCATTTTACTGTGATTATACTTTTAGCCAATGCAAGGTACTGAAAGGTAGAATGGGAAAGATGAATAGTTTAGAGCCAAAGGCCTGGGAATCCATTAGATAGCTAACTCATATCTGGGAGAATCGTATGAAGGAACGTACCTTGCAACCATATGAATAGGTCAATTCACAGCCCAGACATAGAGTAGGCATGACCCGGGATGCAAGAACACATGTCTACTCAGCTTGGCAGTGAGCCTGTGGAAACCTCCACTTTGACCCTGACGGTAGCATCTGCCATATCCAGGCAACAAGGAAGATTTGTAATGGACAAATGATAAACCATTATGCTGGAAAGTACTAAGCGAATGGCTGAAGTATCTGACAAAGAGTTATATTGATGAATGGACATCAAATGAAATTATTTTTAAACTAATTAAGGCAGAGAATCATATTAAGAACTTAATGCACTTAATGCAGAGACGCGATCACGTAATTTCGACCGACATCTGCCTGTTTAGCGAGGCTACCTACTTAGGAGCCGCGCAGTCGGTTGTAAAAATTAAAATTGTGAGTATTGGCGCGCTAATCCAGAAGATCGGGGACGGACTCCTGATACTGTCTGAGCAGCAGAGCGTTTTAGAAACCGCGCGCCGTGGGAGTAAGACTAGAAAACCGGAGGGATGAGAAGTTCAGCCTGAGCGTCCGCGATAAAACTTTTAGTCTTTAAGTTTTGAGGAGCTGGAAGTATCACTGGGAAATCTTAGCGAGGGTGTTAAGGGGTTAATCTTTGTTAATATTTAGCTGGTAGCGATTTTCATCAGGGGCTGGAAATTCTAATTTAATTCCTGGGGAAATCTTTTTTTTAAATCCATTGAAACTGGGTTGATATTCAAAATTGGGAGCTAAATATTTAATTGCAATCGGACAGAGTAAATAAATTGGCCAAGGGAGAAATTGTATAGACTATAGTGCCATCTGGTGGGGACAAATAAGTATGGCAGCAGAGGCAAATACCTTAAGGTGGGGGCTCGGCGGTTCTCTTATTCAAGCGATAGTCACAAAAAGTGGCAAATTACTTAGACAGATGGTAGAAAAAGGACGCAACCCAGATGCTTCAGAAATGGAACAAAGATTATGGTAGGCGGGACAGTCCAAAAATAAAAATGAAATGGCCGCTGTAGTTCTGGCACCCACAATGCGTTCAGAAAGAAGCAGAATGGACGGCACGGTAGCACAGTGGTTAGCACAGTGGTTAGCACTGGTGCTTCACAGCTCCAGGGACTCGATTCCCGGCTTGGGTCACTGTCTGTGTGGAGTTTGCACATTCTCCTCGTGTCTGCGTGGGTTTCCTCCGGGTGCTCTGGTTTCATAGAACATAGAACAGTACAGCACAGAACAGGCCCTTCGGCCCACGATGTTGTGCCGAGCTTTATCTGAAACCAGGATCAAGCTATCCCACTCCCTATCATCCTGGTGTGCTCCATGTGCCTGTCCAATAACCGTTTAAATGTTCCTAAAGTGTCTGACTCCACTATCACTGCAGGCAGTCCATTCCACACCCCAACCACTCTCTGAGTAAAGAACCTACCTTGGACATCCTTCCTATATCTCCTACCATGAACCCGATAGTTATGCCCCCTTGTAATAGCTCCATCAACCCGAGGAAATAGTCTTTGAACGTTCACGCCATCTATCCCCTTCATCATTTTATAAACCTCTATTAAGTCTCCCCTCAACCTCCTCCGCTCCAGAGAGAACAGCCCTAGCTCCCTCAACCTTTCCTCATAAGACCTACCCTCCAAACCATGCAGCATCCTGGTAAATCTCCTTTGCACTCCTTCCAGCACTTCCACACCCTACTTACAGTGAGGTGACCAGAACTGCACACAATATTCCAAATGTGATCTCACCAAGGTCCTGTACAGTTGCAGCATAACCCCACGGCTCTTAAACTCCAACCCCCTGTTAATAAAAGCTAACACACTATAGGCCTTCTTCACAGCTCTATCCACTTGAGTGGAAACCTTCAGAGATCTGTGGATACGGACCCCAATATCTCTCTGTTCCTCCACAGTCTTCAGAACCCTACCTTTGACCCTGTAATCCACATTTAAATTTGTCCTACCAAAATGAATCACCTCACATTTATCAGGGTTAAACTCCATCTGCCATTTTTCAGCCCAGCTTTGCATCCTATCTATGTCTCTTTGCAGTCTACAACAGCCCTCCGCCTCATCCACGACTCCACCAATCTTGGTGTCATCAGCAAATTTACTGATCCACCCTTCAGCCCCCTCCTCTAAGTCATTAATAAAAATCACAAAGAGCAGAGGACCAAGCACTGATCCCTGTGGCACTCCACTAGCAACCCGCCTCCGGTCCGAAAATTTTCCATCCACCTATGGGCGGCACGGTAGCACAGTGGATAGCACTGCTGCTTCACAGCTCCAGGGACCTGGGTTCGATTCTCGGCTTGGGCCACTGTCTGTGTGGAGTTTGCACATTCTCCTCGTGTTTGCGTGGGTTTCCTCCGGGTGCTCTGGTTTCCTCCCACAGTCCAAAGATGTGCAGGTTAGGTTGATTGGCCATGCTAAAATTGCCCTTTGTGTCCTGGGATGCGTAGGTTAGAGGGATTAGTGGGTAAAATATATGTAGGGATATGGGGTAGGGCCTGGGTGGGATTGTGGTAGGTGCAGACTCGATGGGCCGAATGGACTCTTTCTGTGCTGTATGGTTTCTAAGATTCTAAGATTCTTCACCACTACCCTCTGTCTTCTATCAGATAGCCAGTTACCTATCCAGTCGGCCAACTTTTCCTCTATCCCACGCCTCCTTACTTTCATCAGTCCCTCCCACAGTCCAAAGATGTGCGGGTTAGGTTGATTGGCCATGCTAAAATTGCCCCTTAGTGGACTGAGATGCGTAGATTAGAGGGATTAGCGGGTAAAATATGTAGGGATATGGGAGTATGGCCTGGGTGGGATTGTGGTCGGTTCAAACTCGATGGGCCAAATGGCCTCTTTCTGCACTGTAGGTTTTCTATAATTCTAAGATAAATTAAAAGAAATAGAGGATAAACAGCTAGTTGCAGCAAAAAATGTTCAAGAGGAACCTAAAGTATGCCCGAGGGGAGGTTTATAACATCAAGTTTGTATCTATCACTCCCAATCGATTCAAGTGAGGACGATTAGGCTTGGGAAGGAATCCCAAAGCAAGTAACAGAGGAAGGTAATGAGAAATTGGAATTGTCCGCTAAATTGGCACCAGTACATACTGCACTAAAACAAACAGGGAGGAGAAGGCATGCAGTAGCTGCAGTTAGCTCATGGATAGCCCTTAGATTGAAAAATAAATGTTCTCAGATAAACTGGGACCCTGAAGCAGAAATCACCAAAATTCAGCCTTTGGGGAGAATATGGATGAATTCACCCTGGATCAGCCGAGTTTTGAGTAGAGGACAGGCAAATTGGACTAAAGTAACTTTAGTTAAATAGGAAGTAAACCTGAGTGTTGAGGAGTACGACGAGAGGAAATTCAGATCTTCTATAGACGGCGGGATGGGGGGCGGGGGGGGGGGGGGGGGTGGCAGGATGGCGGGGGGGGGCGTGGGGGGGATGGTGGTTATGGAACCTGGCACAGATTATAATATGTTATTGGGGATGTTAAGAGAGGGATTTAGTCAACGTCTGACCAAAATTATGGACATGGAGATTCGGTAGGAAGCGCTTTCCGTGATGTTATGGATTGAGCCATGAGAGCAGAGGCAAGTCAAAAGAAAAATCTTAAAATGACTCCAATGCAGTCAGAACAGTCATCGCCAGAGCTAAACCATACTTCGTGTGTAGGAAAAAAGGGGCACGTCGCTAGACACCGCCGTAACAGAAATAATCAGGTTACTGTGAAATAATGCAGTAATTGTCATAAAATGGGTCATGACATGAACCATTGTTGGTCACTAGGGAGAGGAAGAGAAGGACAAGGTCCCAGCGGAATGAGTCAGCCCCGAAGACAGAGTCCTGTCGCAGTACAGCAGGCACCACAGACTTTAATCCATACAACAGTAGATTTGCAGAAATTGCTGGGTCAGAAGTTACAATAAGCAGCTTTTGGGACTACAGGTGAGGGTCCCTGAATATATGTAGAAGCAGTGTTGGAGGCCAGCGCTGTAGCCTGTTAATAGACACACGCGCATCCATATCTATCACTGATTTGAAACTACCTACAACCAAATAGACCATAGATGTGCGCGGTGGGGTGGGGGGGGGGGGGGGGGGGGGCGGGGAGGTAACAGGAGGGCTTACAACTCCATTTTTGAGCGAACCCACTACATTGGAGATATAAGGCAGGGAGGAACGGGCCCAAATATGGATATACTCCACAGAAGAAAAATTTTTCTGGGGTTAGATTTGTTAGAAGAACTGGGAGCTATAATTGACACCAGAGCAGGTAAAATCAATTGGCAAAGCTCTTACAAACAAAATCGATGGGGTCAGAGAAAGGAATGCAACATCTCCAGAATATCAGCTTTGCAACCAAATTGGGAAGAAGGAACAATATGGAGAAACAGCTCCAGAGTATCTTCAAGTTTGAGCATAACACAAGCAGGACTGTAGGTATTTAGATGTCCCTCCGATAACCATGATATGGAGTTGCCGGCGTTGGACTGGAGTCCAAATGGGGTCCAATAACAATTCCAGGGATTGTTCACTCTCCATACAGACGATATCCTCTCAATCCAGAGGCGATGGAAGCAGTTAAAAACATCGTTGCAGAGTTAGAAAAGCAGCAGGTAGTAACCAAAACATCCTTTAGGACCAATTCACCAGTCTGGAGTAAAAAAACCCGACGGAAGCTGTTGATTAACCATCGATTTACCGAACTAAATCGATACGCGACTCGAGAGCACCCTCCAGTGGCAAATCCAGCTAGCGTTGGAATTGAACGAACAATATTCACAGTGGTGGATGTCGCTAATCGTTTTTGATCAATCCCTGTAGCTAAAGAACATTGGTACAAGTTTGCATTTACAATTGGAAATTAGCAGTGGATTTGGACTCACTTGCCACAAGGATTCCATAACAGTCCAGCCATCTTCCACAATTAATATGGCCCAGATAGTGGAACCCTTGGATTTGCAGGTACCACCATTTTGCAATACGCAGATACAACACATTGACACATTGTTTAGCTGTTCACAGAGTGATCCAAACAATTCAAGAAGCAGGCCTGAAGGTAATTCCCAGCAAAGCTCAATTGGGACAGAAGCAGGTGACATATTTGTACATGTCATATCACAAGGTAAGAAAGACATTCCAGAAGACAGAAAGAAAGCCATGCTTTGTGCATAGAGATCACGTACCGTCAAGGGAGTGAGACAAGTATTGGGGCTTTTCAATTACTGCAGGAATTTTGTAGAGGATTATGCTGTTATTGCTAAACCACCACAAGATTTAATTAAGGGAGGAAGAGCCAGCAGTGACAGGATAGAATGGGGACAGGAAAAAGAACAGGCTTTCTCTGATTTAAAACAGGCCAGGGTAAAGGCACCAACATTGGGGTTGCCAGGCATCACCAAACCATTTCACATTTTCTGTCAAGAAAATGATGGAATGCAAGCTGCAGTAGTGATACAATGGCATGGGGACAAGTTAAGACCAGTGGGATATTACTCAGAACAGTTAGGTTCAGTAGCCAGGGGTATGCATTGATGTGTCAGAGCCTTAGCATGTTCATCATGGGCAATAAATGTATCAGAACCACTCGCCTTGATGGGAAAGATAATCCTCCACAGCCCTCACACAATTGTCCAGCTTTTAGTAACTGGAAGATTAAAATGGGTCTCAGATGGTAGATGTTCAAAATGGGAAGCAAATCTTTAGCCAGGAGATAAAGTATATGGCACAGTGGCATAGTAGGGTTAGCACTGCTGCCTCACAGCACCAGGAACCCGGGTTTCATTCCCAGCTTGGGTCGTTGTCTGTGTGAAGTTTGCACATTCTCCCCATGTCTGCATGGGTTTCCTCAGGGTGCTCCAGTTTCCTCCCACAGTCCAAGGATATGTGGATTGGCCATGCTAAATTGCCCCTTAGTGTCAGGAGGACTAGCTAGAGTAAATGTATGGGGGTTATGGGAATGGGGCCTGGGTGGGATTGTGATCGGTGCAGTCTTAATGGGCCGAATGGCCTCCTTCTGCACTGTAGGATTCTATGATTCTATGATGGTGATTCTGTGATTCTATAAGCATGTAGAAATCATCAGGGATATCAGAGAAAATTACTACGCCAGGAGACAAGGTTATGGTGAAACTCATGACTGACAGAAAGGGTTAGGAATCAGGTGGGAAGGCCCTTTTACTATATAGTCACTGGACAGACATGTGCCTCAGTTGATGAGAAGTATGGCCCATAATGGAGACATTGGACTCAGTTAAAGCCATACCCAAACGAATAGCACGATAGGGATGAGATTGTCCCAGTAAGTAAACAAATAGTCACATCACTGATGATATAGGACAATTCAGATTTGTAAATAGATATCAGATTAGATAAGATTATAGTATAAGGGAATTAATAGATAAGAAATGTAAATAATTTACAATGTTAACTTAAGAAGATGCTATCTTTAAGACTGAAAGACACCATGTTCTTATTCACAGATTCTTGAGCTCAAAGATATCCAGAAGCTTCAGGTCAGCTGATAGAAGAAAGACAGCTTACAATCAAATCCCAAGACCTGATTGTCAAGCTTCAAGGCTATGAATCAAGAATTGGCGTGGAAATTGTGTGTCTGAACTTTTATCTTCTTGATATTGACAAGTGACAGGGAGATGCAAGAGGAGATATTGAAATCATCAATTAAGAACTATCAAAATGACTGTAAATGATTCTGCTCTTTTGTTGTTGAGTTTATTATATTTAATACAGATAGTCCATTGACAACTGCATACTAATACTTATGTGTACATTGGCATACACCTACACTACAACTGTTAATATGTCCAAATTTTGGGTAGGTTCACACATTCCTATACACGCTGAGGGAGGAATACACCAAATGCCTTCATCATGGGCATATTTGATTGTATGGGATAAGCTTACTCAGTCCTTTAGCGATCATAAGGCAACAACAGTAGGGTTTCCGAGGGAGGTGCTCTGCTTTCCTCCCGCAGTCCAAAGATGTGCAGGTTAAGTTGATTAGCCATGACAAATTGCTCCTTCATGTCAGGGGGAATTAGGAGAGTAGCTATGTGGGGTTATGGTGATAGGACAGGGCCTGGGTGGGATTGTTGTTGGTGCAGGCTCAATTGGCCAAACGGCCTCTTTCTGCACTGTAGATTATATGATTCTATAAGGAGGCCCTGGAGAACAGTTGGGCGCAAGTGAGTGTCAACACTAAGTACATGTAGCCAGTCAAATTTGTAATGATCGATCTTGCAACATTCCATATTGTTTCAGGGGATACACACTTATCCAACCCTTAATGGTACTTATTGGATTTGTGGAAACAAGGTATACCCATACCCATGGTTGCCTTTCGGATGGAAAAAGTCATGTTAACTTGGATATCTAGTCCCTTACATTTATCATTCCAACCAGCTTCCAATGGAGAAAATGATTCTTGTGGGTCCAGACAATGTCTTTGGTATAAAGATGCCCCCATTTGCATATATGAGACTAACAATCGAGGTTGAAGCCCTGATCTTGATTTTAGAACAAGTTGCCAATGATACTGTGTTAGCCGGAGAGAATCTCAAAGAAATCACTCAACGCTCAGGGTTGGTCCTCGCATCAAATGGTTTATTTCGCCGGCGGGGAGATGGCTTCTAGTAAAGCCCAGTGCCTCTCTCCGACGAGAAAAGGGAAAACATCCATTCTTATACATTTTTCAGACATCCACACAACCCATCACGGCTGGACCTTGTCCAATAATATCAACTACAGATTACATACTTTAGTCACATATCCAATGAAAAGGGCATTATGTAAGGTGGGCTTGTGCATGAGCAGCTCATGATCTCATGGACACGATTCATGGTACCTTATTAATGTTATCTTCTTTTCTCTCACCTTGAGTCCTTGAGCCAAAAACGGGTAACATTGTATCCAAAAAAATTCGGCCTGTCTATCACTGTGTTTCCCATCATGCATCATTCAGAACGAAGTTGGCCAAGGCGCACAATACATATCTTACAATGCTCCTTGTCCTGTTTTGCATCCAATGACCTTGGGCCATTATGCTGGCACCAGCTGCTAGTATCTCTGTGAACATTCCTCTCTGTGGTAGCTGTCCCTGCCGTTGTACACAAGCTTATGATTATCCCAGCTAATTGTGTTCAGGAATGTGGCTAACCCCGCTAGTATCCATTTTGTGTCTTTGAATATTATGTACTTCTGTTGAACATGGTGGAGCTTACATGCATGCCTTCTGTGATCGTATTACAATAAATTCATACATATTTATTATGTACTATTTATCCCTACCGATATAACTTGCTATACAGGCACCTACGAATATAAATTATTATACAGGCACCTAAACCAATATTATTCCCTCTAAACCTATTCTTTAAATCTCCCTTCAACATACTGCTACAGCCCTTACAGAGATCAACGATGAGATGGTAGCAAGTGCACTGTTGTGTTCCAGAATCAGATGGCGTTAGACTTCATCTTGGCCGCTAGAGGTGGAACATGTGCTTTATTTGGATCAAAGTGTTGCACATACATACCGGACACTTCATAGAACATAACTAAATTGGTTACACACATTTGGAAGGAGGTCAAGAAGATTGTCTTTTTCGGTGTGGAATTGGATGGATGGGTTCACTGGGAACGAATATAGTGCAAGGAACAGCAATTTTTGTGATGGTCATTTTGACTTTGTTTTTGATTGTGCAAGCAATCAAGTGTTGCTGTTCCTTAGCAACCAAGTACATGGGAGGTGCAGCAGTAGTTGCATCACTTCAACAGGGGGAAGAATGAACAACAATCCCAAGTGTTCCTCCAGAATGAGAATTTGTACTGGCAGTCGATTATCCATTTAAATCACAGCACAAGATGATATTACCTTTTCCCTTATGATTTTCTGATTGAAAAGGGATTCTTGATTCAAAGCAGTTGTGTGCAGTTAATCAAGTCCACAGCTGCTACAGCATTATCCACCACAATCATAGTGGGGTCAAATCAGTTATCGAGTTAAGAATAGCTCTTTACATGCATTTATAGATGGCCTAATATTGGTCAAGCCAAATCGACCAGAAGGGGGGATATGAAAGCGATTATTTTAGATTTCTCTTAGTTTAGACAGAATACAGAGACTGACGGAAGGGGAATGATAACTTACCCACATGTGAATGCAATAAGACAATTAAAACAAGTAACTAGGATTTTAAGTCATACAAGTTTATATTTTAAATGCAGTTCAAAGTACTTTACTGTGATTAAACTTTTAGTAAGAAGTCTCACAACAGCAGGTTAAAGTCCAACAGGTTTATTTGGCAGCACTAGCTTTCGGAGTCTCAAGCTCCTTCATCAGGTGAGTGAGGACTTGTGTTCACAAACAGGGCATATAAAGACACAAACTCAATTTACAAGATAATGGTTGGAATGCGAGTCTTTAATATCGACATTGTCAGTACCTGTAAAGACTCGCATTCCATGAGACTTCTTACTGTGCTTACCCCAGTCCAACACCGGCATCTCCACATCATTAAACTTTTAGCCAATGCAAGGTACCGAAAGGCATAATGGGAAAATTGAATAATTTAGAGCCAAAGGCCTGGTAACTCATTAGTTAGCAAACATGAGTTTGGGAGATCCTTATGAGGGAACATACTTTGCAACAATATGAATAGGTTGATGCACAGCCCAGACATAGAGTAGGCGTTACCCTGGATGCAGGCACACATGTCTATCCAGCGTGGCCGTGAGCTGGTGGGAAACTCAACTTTGACCCTTACGGTAGGTAGCATCTGCCATATCCAGGCAACAAGGAAGTAGCTTTAGCCAAGATGGGAGTAACACCCAGTTTGTAATGGACAAATGAGAAACCATTATGCTGAAAAGTACTAAGCGATTGGCTGAAGTAGCTGACAGATTTATATTGACATATGGACATTAAATGAAATTATTTTTAAACTAACTTAAGGTGGAGAATCAGATTAAGAAAATATATAACTTCTGTTTTTTTACTGATAACATAAAAGCTTATTCGAGTGGTCCGGTATTCTGTATCTGAGACCATCGATATAATTTCTCCCAATGATCACTGGTTTTTAATAAAGTTTTACCTTTATACTTTGACATTGGTTTCCTGAGTTTAATTGACATCTTCGTCAGAAAACCCCACTAACAGTGAGACATGACCTCCCCATAAAAAAACCATGCTGCCTGTCATGAACTTCTCCATTTTCTTCCAAATGTGCATATATCCTGTCCCTCAGTATCTTCTCCAAAAGCTTCCCCTCCACTGAAGTCAGCCTCACTGGTGTATAATTTCCTGGATTATCCCTGCTTCCTTTCTTAAACAAGGGAACAACATTGGCTATTCTCCAGTCCTCTGGAACCTCACCTGTGGTCAAAGAGGATATGAAAATTTCCGTTAAGGCCCCATCTATTTCTTCCCTTGCCTCCTGCAGTAACCTGGAATAGATCCCATGCAGCCCCAGGGACTTGTCTACCTTAATGTACATTAAGGTCCCAACAATTCCTCCTTCAATATATTGACATTCTCTAGAGTGTTTACACATCTATCGCTGACCTCAACACCTGTCATGTCCTTTTCCTTGGTGAATACTAATACAAAGTACTCATTAAGGATCTCATCCACTTCCTGTGGCTCCACGCATAACTTCCCTCCATTGTCCTTGAGTGGGCCTACTCTTTTCTCTTGTTCCTGGTACATGCATTAAAATCCTTGGAATTTTCTTTTACCGTTTGCTAAAAATATTTGATAGCTCCTTTTAGCTCTCCTAATTCCACGTTTAAGTTCCTTCTAACTTACTCTATACTTCTCAAGGCTTTGTCAGTTTTTAGTTGCCCTGACCTCATAAAGAACATTATTGCCATAGAGTGAGTGCAACAAAGGTGTACCAGACTTTCTGGGGATGGCAGGACTGTTTGATGAAGAGATTGGGTAAACTGGGCCTGTATTCTCTCGAGTTTTGAAGAATGAGAGGTAATCTAATTAAAACCTACAAAACACTTAAAGGAATAGACAGGGTAGATGCAGGCAAGATGTTTCCCTTGATTGGGGAGTCTGGAACCAGGGGAGACAATTTCTACATAAAGGGGGAAGCCACTTAGGACAGAGGCGAGGAGAAATGTCTTTACACATAGGACTGTGAATCCTTGGAATTTTCTACCCTAGAGGGCTGTGGAAACTCATTCATTGAATTTGTTTAAAGTAAATATCTATGGATTTCTAAATATGAATAAATAAAGAGATATGGGGATATTGTGGGTGAAAAAGGCATTAAAGTGGATGATCAGCCATGATCATATTAAATAGGGAGATAGGCTTGATGGGCTGAATGGCCCACTCCTGTCTCTATGTTCCTAATAATCCAAACACATGATAGTATGAACAAAATGCAATATTTCCAGGCACGTGTTTCATTCGCCACCCAAATGTAAACTATCAAAACTCCCTTTAATCTAAACTACCATCAAAAAACCAGGTGGGTTTTTACAACAATTGACAATGGTTTAATTGTGATCATTAGACTTTTAAATTCAAAGTTATATTGAATTCAAATTTCATCATCTGCTGTATTGAGATTTGAACCCAGGTCCCCAGAGCATTTCCCTGGGTCTCTGGATTACTAGTCCAGTGACAACAGCACTACGCCATTGCCACCTCATAGGTGCACAGAACAGACCTTCTCTCTCTCTCTGTACTGTGTTTCCCTTAGAGCAGGGATCTTCCTGCCTAAGTTAGCGTATGTGTGTGTGTTAAATGTTGAAGCAACAACAGTTAGGTGCTACAGGTGATGGAAAGCAGAGACTGACGGGAAGGCTTCATCATCGCTCAACCTAGTTCCTAACCAGGTCATGAAATTGATGCCAACATCCACAATCAGATCGTGGAAGGCAAGGGAGTCTTGTTCTGGAGTAAGACGCGCACAGGTATGATGATAGCCAAGTTTTGGATGCTGCTCATTAGCAGACAGCGTATGGACCTTGACAGATCCTGCAGAGGATTCTACCAAATTCCCAAGAGGGAGTCAAGCCCAGGACAAAGGCAGGAGAGTCGGAAAGTCAAGGGGTGTCAGGGGTAGGGATCTGACTGGGGCAGAGCAGTGGGGAAGAAATCAGAAGATCCATGGCAAGAGTGAGAAGCCTGGGAGGAATAATGGGAAAGGAGATATAAAAAGGACACAGGGTGAAGGATTCAGGTCAGGGGTGACACATATATAGAAATACTCATGATGCTTATGCATGGTTACATAACAAAATCAGTATAGATATTCACTTGTAATAAAGAGAGATAAATACATTTAATACATATCAAATAGATGGACAAATCAATACAGCCACAGAATACTCAATAACACACTTGAGACAATAAGTTAGTACTGTGTTTTTAACTCAATATGACATTGAGCATAGTATGAAGTAAGCAGGACTGACTATAATGCTATGGATACATTGATCTACAGACATAACGCAGGACAACTGAAGGATTGTTGCACTCGGTTGGTTTTTGCAAAACACAGAACTGATTTTCACAAGGAGTCACCCCCTCCAACGAAATCTTCATCCTTCTTTAGAAGAGGTCATTGAGACCTAGTGGACTGAATCCTCACCATGTCTAAGCTATCCAGAACATCAGTTAGAAACTCAAACAGGATGCTGATCTGCAATACCTAAAGCAGGAGGGTACATGTCACAATGACATAGATGTGTGCTCCAAGACTGCCACAGCATGAGAGCCAAATCCAATGGTTGGGATGGAAGCAACAGAGAGCTGACCCTCTCAACTCAAAGGGCTGAATTACAAAGGTTAGTTCAGAGAGACAATCTTAAAGAGGCACGTGATGTACTGAAGGTTCTGCATACTGAATGGTCTCCCAGAGGGAACGGGAGACTGAAAACTCTGAAAAAAAATCATCAAAAAGAGTCAAAGGTTCCCCTTCGTGGGACGGAGGTGGTGGCGGGGGAATGGTACAGCACTGCAGAAAGACACAACAACACATCTGCAAATTCCAGCCTGCACCCCAACCCCCTTCCCACCCCCCCAAACCACATCTATAAAATGCCTTTAACACCATAAAACATCTCAATGTGCTTCAAAAAGTTCCAAAAGAATCTGACACCCAGCCACATGAAGAAAAGTCAGATGACGAAAGGCTAAATCAGAGATAGGTTTTAAGGAGGGTGCATTTATTTCCTCTTGTGGGCACACAGTTTAAAAATGAGGTTGCCCTTTTAAGGTTCAGACGTGGGGAATTATTCTTGTCACTTGTATAGTCCCTTCCCCAGACAGCAGACTGGAGACTGGATTATTCAATTTATTCAAGACATATTTTTGAAAGGAAAGGGAGTTGAGGGTTATGGGCGAGTTGGACACAGACCACAACCAAATCTTATTCAACTGCAGACCAGGCACAAAGACCCGAATAGCTGTATCCTGATCCTAGGTCCACTTTTTGGTATTCTTTAATGGAATGTGGGCATGGCTGTTTGGTCCAGCATTTGTTGCCCATCTTTAATTGCCCTTGAACTCAATAGCTTGCTTGACCAGCTTTCAGAGTCAACTACATTGGCGTAGCTCTGGAGTCACATATAGGCCAGACCAGGTAAAGATGGCAGATGTCCTTCCCTAAAGGATGCTAGTGAACCGGATGGGTTTTTCTGATAATAGTTTCATGGTCATCATTAGACTTTTAATTCAGATATTGACTGAATTCAATTCCACCAGCTTCCATTGTGGAATTTGAACCAGAGTCACCAGAGCAATTCTGGGTCTCCAGATTACTAGTTCAGTAACGATACCACCGCCTTCCCATATTCCTATGTTAAAAGCAGGAATGAGGGGCGGTGAGATGGCGAGGGTGAGGGACGTACTTCCAGAGCCTGGAGCCTTGGCAGCTGAAGGTACAGCCACCAATGGCAGAGTGATCAGAGTCAAGTTTGCCCAAGAGGCCAGAATTAGAGAAATGCCGAGATCTCGGAGGGTAGTGGAGCTGGAGGAGCTTACAGAGACAGTGAGGGGTGAGGCCATGAAGGTTTTCGAAAGCTAGGATGGGAGCCATTATAGGTCAGAGAGTCCTGAACTTGTTGCAAGGTAGGATACAGGTTGTCTAGTTTGGAATGACCTCAAGTTCATGGCAGGCATCAACAAAGGAAATAGGAGCAGAAAAAGGCCATTCAGCCCATCGAGTCTGCTCTGCCATTCAATGAGATCATGACTGTTCTGATATAATCCTCAGCTCACTTTCCCACTATTTACACATAACCCTCGATTCCCTTACTGATTAAAAATGTCTCTCTCAGCTTTGAACATTCCCAAGGACCCAACCTCTGCAACCCTCTGTGGTAAAGAATTCCACAGATTCACTACCCTCAGAGAAGACACTCCTCATTTCTTTTTAAATGGGCAACCCCTTATTCTGAGATTATGCCATCTGGTCCTAGACTCTCCCACAAGTGGGGAAACAACCTCTCAGCATCTACCCTGTCAAGCCCCCCAAGAATCATATGTATGTCTCAATAAGCTCACTGTGCATTCTGCTAAACTCCAATGAGTACAGGCCCAAACTATTCAACCTCTCAGAAAATTTCTCCAAACCCAGAATCAACCTAGTGAACATTCCCTGGACTGCTTCCAATGCCAGTTATCTGTCCTTAGATAAAAGAACCAAAACTGTTCAGTATTCCAGGTGTGGTCTATTGCCTTGTACAGTTTTAGCCAGACTTCCCAATTTTTATACTCCATTCTCTTGGAAATAAAGGCCAAAATTCCATTCGCCTTCCCTATTACCTGCTGAACCTGCCTGCTGGCTTTTATGATTTATGTACGAGGACCCCCAAATTCCTGTGCTGCAACTTTCTGCAGTCTTTCTCCATTTAAATAATATTCAACTCCTCTATTCTATCTACCAAAATTCAAAACTTCACATTGTCCTGCATTACAATCCATTTGCCAAGTTTTTGCCCTACATGCTTAACCTGTCTATATCTTTCTTGAGACGGCACGGTAGCACAGTGGTTAGCACTGCTGCTTCACAGCTCCAGGGTCCCGGGTTCGATTCCCGGCTCGGGTCACTGTCTGTGTGGAGTTTGCGCATTCTCCTCGTGTCTGCGTGGGTTTTCTCCGAGTGCTCCGGTTTCCTCCCACAGTCCAAAGATGTGCGGGTTAGGTTGATTGGCCAGGTTAAAAATTGCCCCTTAGAGTCCTGAGATGCGTAGGTTAGAGGGATTAGCGGGTAAAATATGTGGGGGTAGGGCCTGGGTGGGATTGTGGTCGGTGCAGACGCGATGGGCCAAATGGCCTCCTTCTGCACTGTAAGGTTTCTATGATTCTATGAGACTCTGTCAACCTCACCTTCTCATCCAGAGTCATACAGATTTTGCAGCACAGAAAGAGGTCCTTTGGCCCATCGTGTCTGCGCCAGCATCAAGTACCTATCTATTCTAATCCCATTTTCCAGCAATTGGTCCATAGTCTTGTATGCTATGGCGTTTCAAGTGCTTATCTAAATGCTTCTTAAATGCTATGAGGGTTCCTGTCTGTACCACCCTTTCAGGCAGTGAGTTCCAAATTCCCACCACCCTCTGGCTGAAAAGGTTTTTGCTCAAATCCCCTCTAAATCTCCTGCTCCTCAACTTAAATCTATATTCCCTGTTTATTGACCCCCCTCAATTAAGGGGAAATGTTTCTTCCCATCTATAATCTCCCAATTTTGTACACCTCCATGGGGTCCCCCTTCAGCCTTACCTGCTCAAAGGAGAACAACCCTAGCCTAACTGGCCTCTCTTTATAGCTGAAATTCTCCAGCCCAGGTAACATCCTAGTGGACCTCCTCTGCACCCTTTCTAGTGCAATCACATCCTTAGCAACAGTACATTCATTTCCCTTGGCCAAGTCATTAATAGATGTTGTAAATTATTGTCGCACTCCATTAGTTACAAGCTGCAATCCTGAAAATGTCCCTCTTATCCCAACTCTCTGCCTTTTATCATTTGGTCAGTCCTCTATCCGTGCTAATATTCAACCCCCGACACCATGGCCTGGCCAAGAGAACTTGGAATAGGCCTAGTCTAGAGGTAACAATGACATGAAGGAGGGCTTCCACTGCAATTCTGCTCAGGTTGGGATAGAGTCAGGTGATGTTACAGAGGTAGAAATGGATGGTCTTGGTGATGGTGTGAACACGTGGTAGAAAACACAAGCAGACGGGGTCAGATCTCAGACAGTTGCCAGGTGGAGGAGTGGAGTCAGCAGTTGGGGGAAATGGAGCTTGGAGCAAGGATACTGTGTGGGTTTGGGGGTGGGGAGGACGGTTGGGTTGGACAACAATGACTTCAATTTCCGAGAAAATTAAATGCCGCCAAATTTCACTCAGCCTGTATTGGATTTTGGCCGCGCAGTCAGACAGTTTGAGAGTGCAGGGGTAACGAGAAGTCGGGCTGGCTATCAGTTTATTTTTGAAAACTAATGCTGTACTTTTGGATAATGTTGCCAAGGGGCAGTATATAAATGGAGAACATGATGGGGACAAGGGTAGATTGAGAGTGGATGGGGTGGGGGAGGCTCACCAGAGGTTAATGCTTCAGAAGCAGGAAGAGAAACTATTGCAGGTGATACTCTGGCTATGACTGGATAGATAAGGGTGGAACCCAGCAAGTCTCGTCCCACTTTGTTGGATGATGGAGGAGGGACAGTGGAGTATTTTGTGGCCATCTGTGCGAGATACACAGAAGGACGAGAAGAAATAGATTCTTCTATTTTGTGATAAGAACTGTTTCGGTACTCAGCAGGGGCAGAAACCGGAGTGGAGGGAGTTCCCACAAAAATGGATATGCATTTGGAAAGCGACAACACATTCAAAGACTTTTGAGAGGACAGAGGTATGGGATAGGGATTTTCAATGGAGGGGAGTCAAAGGCTTTGAGCAAAACCATGTTAACAGCAGATTTGATGGACAGAGGGACAAGAGGAGTGCCCTTTCGAAGGTTAGAGAATGTGGAAGCCAAGAATGTGTTTGGTGGTCAGCAGTTTAGTAGGAATCACATCTAGAGAGCAAGAGACAGTTCTCATCAGCAAGAGGAAAATAGGATGAAAACTTAAGAAAAACGCAAAGGATAAGGTTGGGGTAACTTAAAGGAAGTGTGCATGGTGAGCGAGGGGAACAGAACAAAGCAGCACAGGCAGCCGAACAGATAGTCTCAACCGTTGCAACAAAAAAAGACCACAAACTCCTCTGAGGCCAAGGTGGAGGAAACAAGGGTAGATAGTTTATGAGGTACGCTTGTGATAAAGAGACAACAGGTATTATTTATACCATCTTAAATAACCCACGATCAGTGAACAACTTTGGCAACAACACACAGGATTCAATTCTGCATCCCATGACCCAGCTAAATTTGGTGACAAATTGTTAAACCGGTGGTCTGCCAGGGACATTCAAATCTGGCTCCCTTTGACACAGTGGGGACAAAAGGATCCCCGATGGTGCAGCAGGATGTGATTTAACTATGTAGACATTGTGATCAATAACAGGAATCCGAGTGTGCAGAGAGGACACCCAGTCATAGCCAGAGTATCTACCTATTGCGATACCCAGGTAGAGGGAACAGAACAAGAATTTCAAAAGAGAGACGTGAACATGAGAACTAGCAGCAGGAGCAGGCCATTTAGCCCCTTGAGCCTGCACCGCCATTTAATACAACCAGGGCTAATCTCATCTCAGCCTCATCGACAATTTTCTGTCTGCTCACCATAACCTTCATCCTGCGACTAATTAAAAACCTATTCCCTCCTTAAATTTGTTCTTTGTTCCAGCATCCACTGCACTGAGAGAAAATTCTACAGATTTACGGACGGCTCTTTGAATGAAGTAATTCCTCCTCATTTTGATTTTAAATTTGCCACAGCCTAGCTTTAAACTGTGACCTTTTCTTCTAGAATGTCCAAGAGGAAACATCCTCTCTATATCTATCCTGTCAATCCTCTTTAGCATTGCATATTCCTCAATTAGATCTCCCCTCATTCTTTAAAACTCTGGAGTGTAGGCCTAAGCCTCTCAATCACTCTTCATAAGACAAGCCCTTCGTCTCTGGAATCAATCCAGTAAACGTTCTCTGAACTGCCTCTAATGCAGTCCTTCTCAAGTAAGGGAACCAAAACTGTGTCAGTACTCCAGATGCAGTCTCACCAAAACCCGATACAGCAACAGCACTTCACTACTTTTAAACTCTATTCCATTAGCAATAAATACCAAAATGCCACTTGCTCTCCTCATTACCTGCTGTACCTGCATGCTAACTTTCTGATTTATGCACGAGGATGCTCAGATCCTCCTGCACCGAAGCATTTTGAAGTTCCTCTCCATATAGATAATAAGTTGTATTTTTATTCCACTGACGAAATTGGATAACCTCACACTTATCCAAGTTAAATTCCATCTGCCAAATTCTGGCCCACTCACCTGACCTATCCATATTTATTGTAAAGGACGGATGGATTGAAGGATGGATCAAGATCCCACAGGAGAGGATATCATAGGAGTGAAGAGAGAGAGACAAACCAAGTAGTGATTAATAAGCAAGTGCAAAACCACTGCCTCAGTGCTTTGGCCAAAGCATAGTCAAGTGGGGATACTTCTTTGAGGGAAAGGACATCACCCCTCCACAGAATCAGAAAATCCTGACAGTGCAGGAGGCCATTCGGCCCACTGAGTCTGCTACAACTCTCCAAAAGTGCATCATAGCTAGGCCCAGTCCCCTCCACCCTATCCCCGTAACCCCATGCATTTACCATGGCTAATCCACCTAACCTGCACATCTTTGGACTGTGGGAGGAAATCGGAGTACCCAGAGGAAGCCCACGCAGACAGAGAACATGCAAACTTCACATAGACAGTTCACCCAAGGCCAGAATCGAATCCAGGTCTCTGGCGTTGTGAGACAGCAGTGCTCACCACTGCGTCACCCTGCTGCCCTCAATCACTTCTTAATTATGGTCATGACATCAACGGGATTAATCACACTGGCATCATGGCTAGCCCTTATTTACAAGCATGCATACAGTGTGCAGGGCAACATTGAGAAGGGCTGTAGGGATCATTTCAGTGGAAGACAAGCCTGGAATGACAGGAGAGCAGGAAAGATGAAAACAACTGAAGAATTGGGGTTTTATTAGGGCAGAGCACCCAGGGATGGAGAGAAAAGGAGGACGCAGGATGATGGGGTTGGTAAAGAGGAAAAGGGGAACGATGAGCGAGTGATGTGACAGCCAAAACACAAATGTGAGTGGATAGGGGAATGCTATGTTTGGCAGACATCAGTGCCAAACTGATGTCCGGGTACTGGGATTGGGTGAAAGGCAAGTAGTATGACCCCCATGCATCCACACATCTTAGGACACTAAGGGGCAATTCAACATGACCAATCCATATAATCTACATGTTTGGACACTAAGGCGCAATTTATAATGGCCAATCCACCCAACATGCACATCTTTGGACTGTAGAAGGAAACCGGAGAAGCCAGTGGAAACCCACGCAGTCACAGGGAGAACATGCAAACTCCACACAGTCACCCCAAGGTTGGAGTTGAACTCGGGTCCCCGGCACTGTGAGGCAGCGGTGCTAACCACTGAACCACCATGCCGCCCTCAAACAATGCGTTCAACGTGGGCCCGAACAGCCTAGATCCTCAGGGGCTACAGGAAGATGCCCCTGCGATTATAACCAGAATTACTTCATAATTTCCCATTACTGGGAAAGTTCCTGAAGCATCAGGAACAGAGTGAAGTACTGAAACGCTGTGCAACTTACTGCAGAGGCAAAAAAATGCACAAACAGCAATCGGCACAGTTCAACACAGTGCAGTTGGCATCTTCTCTTCAGTATGCTTTGTTTGATGCTGCAACAGGTATCTGAAGCTTTTAAATCTCTTTTTACACACGGCGCACTTAAAAGCTTTCTCGCCTGTGTGAATTTGCTGATGCTGCGTCAAGTTACTGGATGTGTAAAATCTTTTCTCGCACACTGAACACTCAAACGGCTTTTCTCCAGTGTGAATTTTTGAATGTTTGTTCAAGTTGCTCGAGGTGTGAAACCTCTTGCTGCACACGGTGCATTCAAACCTCTTCTCGCCTGTGTGAATGCGCCGGTGCTCGACCAAGTAGCCCGATCGGTAAAATCGCTTCCTGCACACTGTGCATTCGAATGGTTTCTCTCCAGTGTGAATCTTCTGGTGCTGCGTTAAGAGGCTGGATGTGTAGAATCGTTTTGTGCACACAGCGCACTCGAATGGTTTCTCCACAGCGTGAATGTGCTGATGCTGGATTAAGTTGCTGGACGTGTGAAATCGCTTCTCGCACACGGCGCACTCGAATGGTTTCTCACCTGTGTGAATTCGTTGATGCTTGCTCAAATCGCAAGAGCGGTAAAATTTCTTGGCGCAAATGGCACATTCGAATGGCTTCTCTCCAGTGTGAATTTTCTGATGCTGGATCAAGTTACTGGATGTGTGAAATTGCTTTGTGCACACAGTACATTCAAATGGCTTCTCACCTGTGTGAAATCGCTGATGTTTTGTCACCTCACTGGAGGTAAAAAAGCGCATTGCGCACACGATGCACTCAAATGGCTTGTCACCAGTGTGAACGCGCAGGTGAGTGTCCAGCAGACTGGGCCAGCGGAATCCCTTCCCACACACTCTGCACTGAAGGGCATCCCCTCCCCGATTCCCAGATGCTGGCTGATGGGCTCCGACAGGTTTTGGGGATTCAGCCCTGTTATTACTGAACATTTTGCTTTCATTCTTAACTTCCATCTCGATTCTTCGCTCTCAGGTGCATGAGCTCAGTCAGTCTAGCAAAGAACAACAGAACAGAACAAAACAGTCAACTGAAAGAGAATGAGAAAAGATCCATCAGGGAACATGGCTATAAAGATCAAAGCTCTCAGAGAACACAAAAATTGCTGGAGTTGCAGATAGTGAAGAGGATTGTTAGAGGATACAGCAAGGTATAGACTGGTTGGAGACTTGGGTGGAGAAATAGCAGATGGAGTTTAATCCAGACAAATATGAGGTAATGCATTTTGGAAGGTCCAATGCATGTAGGAATTATACAGTAAATGGTAGAACCCTTAGGAGTATTGACAGGCAGAGAGATCTGGGTGTAGATGTCCACCAATCACCCAAAGTGGCAATGTAGGTGTATAAGGTAGTCAAGAAGGCATACGGCATGTTTGCCTTCATTGGTCAGGGAACGGAGTATAAAAATTGGCAGGTCTTGCTGCAGCTGTACAGAACCTTTGATAGGCCTCATTTGCAATACTGTATACAATTCTGGTCGTCACATTATCAGAAGGATGTGGATACTTTAGAAGGGGTACAGAAGAGGTTTACCAGGATGTTGCCTGGTCTGGAGGGTATTAGCTATGAGGAGAGGTTGGAGAAACTCAGCTTGTTCTCACTAGAACTACAGAGGTTGAGGGTCAACCTGATTGAGGTTTACAAGATTATGAGTGGCATGAACAGAGTGGATAATCCGATGCTCTTTCCTAGGGTATAAAAGTCAAGTACTAGGGGACATAGGTTTACGTGCGTGGGGAAAAATTGGGAGGAGAACTTTTACACAGAGGGTGGCGAATATCTAGAACGCGCTGCCCAGAGATGCGGTGGAAGCAGGTACAATAGCAGCAATTAAGGGGCATCTAGACGAATACATGGTTTGGATGGGAATGGAAGGACACCGATTCCGAATGTGCATACGGTTTTAGTTTAGGCAGGCACCACGATCGGCACAGGCTTAGAGGGCCGAATGGCCTATTGCTGTGCTGTACTGTTCATTGGACAAAGCAAGTGCTGATGAAGGGTCATCTAAACTTGAAATGTTGGCTCCACTCTCGCTCCACAGAGGTTGTCAGACCTGCTGAGATTTTCCAGCATTTTTCTGTTTCAGATTCCAGCATCCGCAGTATTTTGTATTTATCTGTACTGTTCTTTAGACACTGCTGCCAATGTTATAAGAGTCAGAGTTACAAATATTTCACTATTAAAACTGTTTCCTCCCAGAATCCAGTGACATACTGTTGCTGTAGTATAACTGTCTGTATAGCATACATCCTGGGAATTCCTCTCGACGTACAGGCCCTGGGAATTCCTGTCCCTGTACAGGTCCAGGGAATCCCTGTCCCTGTACAGCACAGATTACTGTCCCTGTATGGTCCAGTTTGATAGTTGGATTGAGCAAATTATAGGGACTACGAGCTGACAAACCCCAGAGTCTTGAAATAGTTGGTTAGTGAGATAGTTGATGCATTGGTTTTAATTTTCCAAAATTCATGGAAGGTTGCATAGATTGGAAAATGGCAAATGTAACTCCTTTGTTCTAAAAGAGAATAAAACAGAAAAGTGGGAAACCAAAGGTCAGTTAGCCTAATATCAATCATAGGGAAAATGTTAGAAGCCATTAGAGACATTACAGTCAGGCATTTGGAAAATTAATGGCAATCAAGCAAAGTCAACATAGTTTTGAGAAAAGAATATCATGTTTAACCAATATAACTGGAGTTCTTTGAAGAAGTCACATGTGCTGTGGATAAATGGGAACCATTTGATGTACTGTACTTTCCAGAAGACATTTGATACGATGCCACATTAAAGGTTACTGCAGAAATAAAAAGTTCATGGTATAGGAGTTAACATGATGGCACAGCCAACAGGAAACAAAGTATGCACAAATAGGTATTTTCTAGTGGGCAAGGTGCAACAAATGGTGTGCTACAGGGACCAGTACTGGGACCTCAATTTTTACAATTTATATAAGTGACTTGGATGGATGGACTGAAGGGACGGTTGCTAAATTTGCTGATGACACAAAGAAAGCTGGAAAATAAGTTGTGAAGAGAATACAAAGGACAAAGAGACACAACTAGGTTAACTGAGTGGGCAAAAGATCTGGCAAATGGAGCATAATATGAAAATGTAAATAAAAAAATAAGCTAATCATCTCAACAGTGGAAGATTGCAGATCTCTGAAGTGAGGTGCATGAATTACAACAGGTTAGAATACAGGTACAGCAAGTAATTAGGAAAGCTAACAGTGATAATTTGAGGGGAATTGGAAGGTTCAGTTGCACAGGGCATTGATTGAGACTATATCTGGCATATTGGCCTCCTTACTTAAGGAAATAAGTAAATGCATTAGAAGCAGTTCAGAGAAGGTTTACTAGACAAATACCACTAGAGCTTGAAAGAGCAAAAGGCAAATTGGTGTGAAGCGTATTTCAGATCTGAAGCATATTGCAGGGTGGATGTTTCCTCGGAGAATCTAGAACTGGGGGTCATCCGTTTAAGACGGAGATCAGGAGTATTTATTTTCCTCTCAAAGGCTGGTGAGTCTCTGGAACTCTCTTCTTCAAAAGGAAGTGGATGCAGAATTGTTGAATATTTTGAGAGAATTCAGAATCCCTGTAGTGCAGAAGGAGACTATTCGGTCCATCGAGCCCACACTGACAACAATCCCACCCAGGGACCCCACATCTTTATCCTGCTGATCCCCCTGACACTAAGGGTCAACTTAGCACACCCAATCAATCTAAGCCATGCATTCGAGTGTGGGGGGAACCGGAGCACCCACAGGAAACCCACATAGACACAGGGAAAACATGCAAACTCCACACAGATCATCACCTGAGGCTGGAATTGAACCCAGGTCCCTGGCACTGTGAGGCAGCAGTGTGTTACGGAGCCACCGAAAAGGCAGAACTAGATAAATACTTGATTATCAGCTGAAAGGTTATCGAGGTAGGCAGGAATGTGGGGTTGAGGTAACAATCTGATCAGCCATGATCTTATTAAATGGGGGAGCAGACTAGCCGAGAGGCCTATTCCTGTTCCTATGTCAGTCAGTCTGCATATTGGATGGTGGCTACTCTACCCACATTGACCCGCGCTCCTGGAGCCGCCCTATCCACACAGCAGGACTTCGCGCATGCGTGCCCCCGGCCTCCCCGATACCCAGTCGGATGGAGCGCCTACACTGGGAATGGAGGTGCTATTCCCTGAGAGGACGCTATCCGGGCTTTCTGAGCCCGAGTGAATCCTATAAGGGCAGCCGCTAAGACGAAACGCGGACTCACCCCACGGTCAAAGGGAGCCTCAGTGATCCTTGTTTGGCCCCGCTTCCGGTAGTCAACAGCCGCCGCAGCTGGACTGCAGCAAGATGGCGGTGCGTCTCAGGAGGGATAGCAGGCGGGACGGCGGCTGTGGACCGGGGGCTTCAGCAAAGGCATGCGAGGGCGGGGCCAGGACATGGGGCGGGCGTGGCCTCTGGCTTCCTTTTGAGCTGGGGGCGTGTCTTTATGACGTCACGGATACAGGCTGCTCTTTGCGTCACTTGCGGCGAGGGGGCGGGGTTGAGGTTGGGCCAAGCACTCCCGGCCCGATCTCGGCGCCGGCGGGTCTGAGCGGCAGGAACGGTCCGGTATGAAGCTGGCGAGCACCGGTCCGGCTGCCTGGCACCGCGGTGTCGCCCTCTCTTCGTTCACGGAGCGTCGGTTGTTGCTCTCCGAGCCGAGGCCAGAGTTAAAATCAGAGCCGGCGCCAGCTACGCAGCCATTTTGATGCGATTGTGTCGGGCGGTTCTTGCGTCCGACGGTGCGATTTTAACACGTCAACGCGCCGGCCCTACCCATTCCTCAGTAAGACGGGTCGCCATTGGTGCAGAGGGACAGCCCAGTTTGGGGGCAGCTGACTCCAAGTAGACTGCTGATTGGGCAGTGCTGAGATTGGCCTGGTTCTGCTCTGGAGGCCTGTGCAGAGTCTCTTCCAATTGTCTCAGGTATCCTCCCTTTCTTCCCCACTGTTGCACTGATTCTTCCAGCTCAAGGCTTCAGATGGGGGCAGTTTTGGGAACCTTAATTTGGCTGCATGAGGAGGAAGAAGAGGACCAGCAGCGGCGCCGTCATCTCCAGGAGGAGCAGCGACGTCTACAGCTGGAGCACGAGCAGCTGCAGCGGAAGCTGGCTGCCCAGCGGCGGGCAGTTGGGCCACAGCGCCGATCGCACACGAAGGAGACAACGCGGAGGAGGCTTTACCCAGCAAACAGGGTCTATCGGCCTCGAGTCACTTTCCTGGAGCTTCCTGAGGAGGAATGCCTGAGAAGGCTGCGCTTTTCCAAGCAGGTGATCAGCGACCTGTGCAACCTCCTCCAACAAGACTTAATGCCAGCTGGCCCCGGTGGCCATGCTTTGCCGGTGGCAGTAAAAGTCACCACCGCCCTTAATTTCTTTGCCTCGGGCTCCTTTCAGGGTGCCACTGGTGACATTTCCCACATCAGCCAGTCTGCAGTGCACAAGTGTATCAAACAGGTCACCAATGCCCTCTTTGCCCGAGCAAATGACTACATATGTTTCCCAATGGATGCCAGAAGTCAGGACGACAGAGCAGTGGGCTTTGCCACGGTAGCTGGCTTCCCTCGTGTGCAAGGGATCATAGACTGCACGCACATCGCCATCAAGGCCCCTGACAATCAGCCAGCAGCCTTTAACAGGAAGGGCTATTACTCCATCAACGTGCAGTTGGTCACTGATCACCAACACAGAATCATGCAGGTCTGTGCCCGATTTCCAGGCAGCTGTCATGATGCCTTCATTCTGCACCAGTCAACCATTCCCCCGCTGTTCCACTCCTGCCAGAACTTCAAAGGCTGGCTGATAGGCGACAAAGACTACCCCCTCCACACGTGGCTTATGACCCCCTTCCCCAGTCCCAAGACTCCAGCTGAGTTGAGATATAACAAGAGCCATGCGACCACTAGGAGGGTAATCAGGCGTACCATCGGACTCCTCAAGCAACGCTTCCGCTGCCTGGACAGGTCAGGGGGCCCCTTGCAATACAGCCCACAAAGAGTCTCCCGCATTGTGGTGGTCTGCTGCATTCTGCACAATCTTGCCATGCAAAGGGGGCTGCACTTGGAGGAGGAAATACCTGAAGTCCTCTCTTCATCCGATGAAGAAGACTTAGATGAGAGCGAGGAAGGAATGGAGGAAGGAGACAAAAGTCAGCAGCTTATAGCCAGAGATGTCCGGAATCAACTAATCACCCAATGCTTTGGTTGATGCACTTATTCTTACCTGAGCAACAGTTCTCTGTACCTCCAATTCCAGTCAGTTCATCTTCCAACTTCTGAGCCAAGGATCAGATTTGTGCTGCCAGACATTGCAGCTTCAGTGCCTGTTCTGAATTCAAACAGCAAACAAATTTGCTAAGTTTAAAAAGCTGACTCATTTAATGGCTAACACAATAAAAGCCTTGATGTTATTTCTCCCCTCCCTTTGTCAACAGGCAGTGCTTTCCTTAAATGTATTTGAAATTATCCGACTGTTCCTACGAGCGACTTGTTCAGGGGCTTCCGCATCAGAGATGGTGGAAGGCCTTATAGCTTGGTGCCTGGCTGCAGGCTGCATGTCTCATTTGCTGCCAGGATAGTTTGGTGCACCACAGGCTTGCTTGAGTGGCTGCTGAGCGAGCAGATGCTGCTTTCGTCACGATAAGGTGACATTCCACTGTTCCTGGAGTTGGGTTTTGTTACTACCATGTAGCCCACTAGCCTTTCCAAAGTGGTGCAGCTGTTGGGTTGCACGAGCTTGTATCTGAGCTCTAGGAATGGCCTGAACCATTGATGGTAACATCATCTTCTGTGTCTGGACATCAGTCTGTTTGGATGTAGAATTGCCTATGCTTCCAGAGGTGGTGTGGTAGGCTTCTCGGCAATTGTGTGCATGGGTTCAGAAAACTTCTGTCTTTTTGCAGGCCATGATATTGTCAGTGGAATTCAGAGCCGAGCTTACTCACTGGCAAGGATACTGGCTACCCCGGTACCCGCAGTGGCTACCCTGCAGTTTCCAGTCCCTGAGCCTGATTAATTTTTTTAATTGTTCAAGGAATGTGGGTGTCGCTGACTGGGTCAACATTTATTGCGCATCCCGAATAGCCCTCGAGTGGCTAGGCTATTTCAGGTGACATTTTAGAGTTAGCTACATTGCTGGAGTCACATGTAGATACCAAAGTCGATGGGGTTTTTTGACTGGTTTCATGGTCAGCATTAGATTTTTTTATTCCAGATTTTCACTGAATTGAAGTTCCACCAGTCACCAGATGGCAGGGTAGTACGGTGGTTAGCACTGCTGCCTCACTGTGCCAGGGACCGATTCAATTCCGGCCTTGGGTGACTGTCTATGTGGAGTTTGCATGTTCTCCCCATATCTGCGTGGGTTTCCACCGGGTGCTCCAGTTTCCTCCCACATTCCAAAGATGCGTAGGTTAAGTTGATTGACCATGCTAAATTGCCCCTTAGTCTGGGAAATTAACTGGGTAAATGTGTTTTATTAGGGGGATTGTTGTTGGTGCAGGTGCGATGGGCCAAATGGCCCCTCCTGCACTGTAGGGATTCTATGATTCTTCTATGATTCTGTGATGCATTGTGTCTCTGGATTACTACTGCAGTCACAACACCACTATGCCATTGTCTTCCCACTTGTGTGAATGACCCATTGTAAGCCTCTCTCTCTCTGCATCATCCAGAGTTCCAGTTTCTGCTCATTCCTCTTAAGAGGTACAGTTGCAGTCACCTCCAGAGGTGAAACCATTCCAGATCTCCGGTTTCATAATGAGGCAGGGTTAGTTCCTAAACTCATAGTCAAAGATCCACTGGAAAAAAAAGATGTCATAATACAACTGAATTCCTTATTGTCTTAAAAAAATAAAAATCTTCATGATAGCTAAGCCAGTTAACCGAGATGTATGAAGCAAGAGCTCACTAAGCTTAATTTGGGAAAATAGACAAAATGTATAGCAGTAAACAACAGTCAGAAATGTTCAAGGGACTTACTCAAAGATTTTGGCAAAAATACATTGCATTAGAAACCAGAAGCTCAGTGAGAAAGATCCATCTGGGGTTATTAGGGAGATTCGTGATATTAGATTTAAAGAAGAGGCTTATAATGTTGTGAACAATAAGTCCCATTTTTGGGACAGTTTTAGAAATAAGCGAAAGCTAAGCAAAATGTTGATAAAATGGGAAAGTTAGAATATGACAGTAAACTAGCCAGGAATATAAAAAATGATTGTAAGAGCTGTTGCAAGTAAAAGGGGGAGGAGTAGCTCCAGTTAACATCATTCCTCAGAGACTGGAGGGTTTATCAAAATGAGGAAATAGCAAAGTTGTCAAACAATATTTTTTGTGTCTATTTTCACAGTAGAAGACAACTTGCATAGCAGAGATGGAGAGTAACTTTGGAGGTACTGACAGTGCAGAACGTAAAGTGATTAATATGCACAGAAAATAACTTAAGGGACCAAAGCAAAAAGATCCCCAGGACCCGAAGGCCTAAGCCTCAGGATCCCAAAAAAGCTGCAAAGATAGCACATGCACTGGTTATGCACTGGTCCCTGCAAGAATGGAAGTTAAGAAATCTAACACCACTTTTCAAGTAAGGAGGCAGGCCAGCAAATCTGACAATGGGGAAAATTCCAGAATTTATTATTTCAAACAACATGTAGGATAAGGGCCAATAGAGTCGGGGGAATATAATGTAGGAAAAGGTTATGTTATGCACTTTGGTCGGAAGAATAAAGGAACTGAATATTATTTAAATGGAGAAAGACTGCAGAAAGCTGTGCACATGGAGGGATTTGGTGGTCCAAACAGCTGGCATGCAAGTTCAGCAGGTAATAGGGGAAGGCAAATTGGAATGTTGGCCTTTATTTTAAAGGGAATGGAGTCTAAAAATAGGGAAATCTTGCTAAAACTATACCAGGCACTAGTTAGACCACATCTGGAATATTGTGAACAGTTTTGGTCTTCTTATCTAAGGAAAATATACTGGCATTGGAGGCAGTCCAGAGAAAATTCATTCGGTTGATCCAGGGTATATAGAGATTTTTTTAATGAGAGGTTAAGTTGGCTGGGCCTGTAATTGGAGTTCAGAACAATTGCATGACTTTATTGAGACATAGGATTCTCAGGGGGCTTGACAGGATAGATGTTAAGAGGTTGCCCTTGTGGGAGAGTAGGACAAGTGGGTATAATCTCCAAGTAAGGGGTCACCCATTTAAGACAGATGAGGAATTTCTTCTCTCAAAGAGTAGTGACTAGAATTCTTTACCGCAGAGAGCTGTAGAGGCTGGGTCGTTAAATATGTTCAAGACTGATAGATTTTGAATCGGTAAGGAATCAAGGGTTATGGGGATAAGGCGGGAATGTGAACTTGAGGATTATCAGATCAGTCATGACCTCATTGAACGGCGGAGAAGACTCGAAAGGCTGAATGACCTACTTCTGTCCCCTTGTCTCCTCATCTTATGGTAAAATGTAAACATAGGTGGATGTTCGTTTAATGGACAGGAAGAAGAGGGTAGGGATAAATGGGGCTGTTTCTATTTGGCAGGCTGTGACTAGACGAGTGCCTCAAGGGTCAGCAGTGAGACCTTAACAATTTACAAACAATACCAATGACTTAAATTTTAAAAAGTCTGAGCACTTGGTAAATCGGCTCCCGCACTGGGTAACTTGCTTGTTGTCACTGTATCCTGTTCCACGCGCTGTATCCTGTTCCACACATTAACCCTGTTTCACACATTCACCCTGTTTCACATACATGATTGCACATCCTGTGTTTCACTTCATCATGTTTCTAGACTCTGGGTTCTACACACAGCACCCTGGTTTTTAACTGGATACCCTGGTTGTCCAAATCACAGCCCTAATTCTACACTCAACCTTCTTGTCCCACAGCTTATACTCCTATCTCTCACACTATATCCGGGAGGGTGTGGGGGGGGGGGGGGGGGGCGGGGGAGGTCTCACACTATACCATGGGGGAGTCTCACACTTTACCATGGGGGAGTCTCACACTATACCATGGGGGGAGTCTCACACTTTACCATGGGGGAGTCTCACACCGTGCCCTGGGGGAGTCTCACACCGTGCCCTGGGGGAGTCTCACACTATACCCTGGGGAGTCTCACACTATACCCTGGGGTGTCTCACACAATACCCTGGGGGAGTCTCACACAATACCCTGGGGGACTCTCACGCCGTACCCTGGGGGAGTCTCACACAATACCTTGGGGGTGTCTCACACCGTGCCCTGGGGGAGTCTCACACTATACCCTGGGGGAGTCTCACGCCATGCCCTGGGGGAGTCTCACGCCGTGCCCTGGAGGAGTCTCACTCCGTGCCCTGGGGGAGTCTCACGCCGTGCCCTGGGGGAGTCTCACGCCGTGCCCTGGGGGAGTCTCACACCATACCCTGGGGGAGTTTCACTCTATACCCCAGGGGGGTGGAGAGTCTCATACTTTACTCTGGGGACTTTCATGCTGTACCCCAGGGGAATGGCGGGGGGGGGGAGTTTCACACTATAGACTTGGGGAGACTCTCAATTTTTTTAAATCTTTCACGTTCTGTACATTATATGTTAAGCATCTTTTTAAAACATTTATAAAAAAATTAACCCACCCAAAGAATGTGTGCTGCCTCTACTCACTGCAGCTAGACCAAAAAATAAGTGCAAAATCAAATAAGGGCAAAAAAATCACCGATCATCAGTACAAGTGACGGAAATTAGGGTGAGATTACAGCTTAGACTGCAATACCAGCAGCTTTGGCGGCACGGTAGCACAGTGGTTAGCACTGCTGCTTCACAGCTCCAGGGTCCTGGGTTCGATTCCCGGCTCGGGTCACTGTCTGTGTGGAGTTTGCACATTCTCCTCGTGTTTGCGTGGGTTCCCTCCGGGTGCTCCGGTTTCCTCCCACAGTCCAAAGATGTGCGGGTTAGGTTGATTGGCCAGGTTAAAAATTGCCCCTTAGAGTCCTGAGATGCGTAGGTTAGAGGGATTGGCGGGTAAATATGTGGGGGGTAGGGCCTGGGTGGGTTTGTGGTCGGTGCAGACTCGATGGGCCGAATGGCCTTCTTCTGCACTGTAGGGTTTCTATGATTCTATGATTCTTTCCAAACCCGAGTTGGAGGTTCAAACTTGGTGCTCTTTCAGTGTGCATGTGCATATGCCAGGACTTCGATGTTGGT
Source organism: Mustelus asterias (assembly GCF_964213995.1). Lineage (NCBI taxonomy): Eukaryota > Metazoa > Chordata > Chondrichthyes > Carcharhiniformes > Triakidae > Mustelus > Mustelus asterias. The sequence continues at coordinate 40,992,601 of NC_135808.1, forward strand.
CCTGTTGTGCAAGTGCGGAGCACAATCGGCTTAAGTGGGCATTCAGGTCGGAAGTAATGAGTCAATATTTTCTTAGTTGCCCTAATTATTTGTCACACCTGCACACTAACCTTTCTTTCCAATTCTTGCAGTGTAACACCCAGATGCCTCTACATCTCAGAGCTCTGCAATCTCTCATCATTTAGATTTTTTTAATTCTTCCTTTCAAAATGGACAATTTCATATTTTCCCACATTATGCTCCATTTGCCAGACCATTGCACACTGACTTTATCTTTGTAGCCTACTCAGGTCCACTTCACAACTTACTTTTCTTTCTATCTTTGTGTCATCTGCAAATTTAGCAACCTTACCTTTGAGCCCTTCCTCCAGGTCAATTATATAAACTTCAAAAAGTTACAACCATAGCACTTCTCCCTGTGAACCATCTTGCCAGCCAGTAAAAGACCCATTTATGCCTACTCCAATTCCCATTGTCTAGCCAATCTTCTATCCATGCCATTAAGTTCTACACTTATAATAATGCTCTACACTATGAGCTTTTGTTATCCACAGTGACTTTGACGTGGCACCTTATCAAATGCCTTTTGGAAATATGAGTAAACAACATCCACCAGTTCCCCTTTATCCACAGCACACGTAACTTCTTCAGAGAACTCGGATTGCCCTGCTATAACATCTTTAATAATAGCTTCGAACATTTTACCCGTGACAGATGTTAAGCTAAATAGCCTGTAGTTTCCTGCTTTCTGTCTCCTTCGCTTTTGAATAGAGGAGTTACATTTGCTATTTTCCAATCTAATGTAAACTTCCCTGAGTCTGGGGAATTAAAAAAATTAAAACCAACACATTAATGACAGAAGACAGATGGTGGTTATAGAGGGTTGTTTTTCAAACTGGAAGCCTGTGACCAGTGGTGTGCCTCAGGGATCCGTGCTGGACCCACTGTTACTTGTCATTTATATTAATGATTTGGATGAAAATATAGGAGGCATGGTTAGTAAGTTTGCAGATGACACAAAGTGGACAGCGAAGAAGGTTATTAGCTTTTGGAGTGCTGCTCCTTTGTCAGATGGAGTGGAAATCTGCTCTCAAACAGGGCACAGAGAGCAGATTTCCACTCCATCTGACGAAGGAGCTGCGCTCCGAAAGCTAATGGCATTTGCTACCAAATAAACCTGTTGGACTTTAACCTGGTGTTGTTAAAACTCTTACTGTGTTAATCCCATTGACAACAGAGGGACCAGAAAACCCTGCCACTAGTGAGAAGTGAGCCAGGGAGGCGGAAAGGGAGAAAAATCCTGCCCACTTTATTCTCTATCCTCACAACACTTAAGAAGCATTTATTTGAGCACTTGAAACACCTGTTATGAAGTGGAGGTGGATGCCCCCTCTGAGAACTAACAGCCAACCACTCAAAGAGGGGTACCTCACCTCATAAAAGAGTGTGAAGTAGTATGATCTGCTCTTCAGCAACTTTTAGTGGTTAAATCAAAATAACTCCCTGACACTCTCTCTAAAGTCAATAAGTAACTATTTGTGTAATTAACAGTGAACAAAACTTAACTAAACTTAACAAACTGAATAAAACACACTTCAGAGGAGGTTCACTAGGTTGATTCCAGAGATGGGGGGTTTATCATATAAAGAGAGATTGAACAGTTTAGGCCCATATTCTCTGGAATTTAGAAGAAAGAGGGGTGATCAAATTGAGGTATATAAGATGATAAGAGGTATAGATAAAGTAGACATAGAGCTGATGTTTCCTCTTGTGGAGCATTCTAAGACAAGAGGTCATAGTCTTAGGATAAGGGATAGCAAATTTAAAACAGTTGAGAAATTACTTCTCCCAAAGGGATGTGAATCTGTGGAATTCACTACCCCAAAGTGCAGTGGATGCTGGGACAGTGAGTAAATTTAAGGAGGCGTTAGAAAGAGTTTTAATTGGTTATGGAGAGAAGGCAGGAAAATGGGGATAAGGAGCCTATCAGCCATGATCGAATGGTGGAGCAGACTCGATGGGCCGACTGACCCAATTCTACTACTATAATGAACTTATGATTCTAATGGAATGCTGTTAAGATAAATACAATTCCCACTTATTAACAGAAAAAAATTAATTTTAGTCACTCCCTAAATTACAGCCAGGTTTGGTGCCTTCTGGAATATTCTGGGCTTTCTCTGTTGATTCTTCTGTCTGGAACTTATGTCTCTTTGACACCTACGTTATCGAGATGGAGCTTTCTCTAAGACATGGATGAGGGTTGTTACTCTGGCAGAGGGCAGTTGTTACTCCGGCAGAGGGCAGTTGCTCTCTGCTTATTGTCCCACTGCCCTCATCTTTTGTACCTGTGATGACATATCAACATTTTAGGGTGGCATGGTAGCGCAGTGGTTAGCACTGCTGCTTCACAGCTCCAGGGTCCCAGGTTCGATTCCCGGCTCGGGTCACTGTCTGTGTGGAGTTTGCACATTCTCCTCGTGTCTGCGTGGGTTTCCTCCGGGTGCACCGGTTTCCTCCCACAGTCCAAAGATGTGTGGGTTAGGTTGATTGGCCAGGTTAAAAATTGCCCCTTAGATTCCTAAAGTGTGTAGGTTAGAGGGATTAGTGGGTAAATATGTGGGGGTAGGGCCTGGGTGGGATTGTGGTCGGTGCAGACTCGATGGGCCGAATGGCCTCCTTCTACACTGTAGGGTTTCTATGATTCTATGAACATCCGCTACAATATGATTAGTCCCAGGTTGCCAAAACCATCACATTCAAATTCAATAGGTTGCTGGTGTGCAAGTGCCTGATTTAAACTGATGGGTTAAATTCAAAAGCCTATTCTGTTTAAAATTGATTGGCTAAATTTAAAAAAAGTTAAAAGCCGGAAAACCTGTTACCAAGGCAACCTGCTGCTTGGCCTTCAATACAAATGTTTCAGTGTGGGACCCCATGCGCACCTGCATTTTTTTAACTTCCTAAGCTCAGAAGAAAAACCATTTCAACAGAACCATGCAATGCTTTCTCCTCTTTATAATTTTACAAACACCAAATTCTAACATTCTACTCCTCAATCTGTAATTACTCTACGCAACTTCGCAACACACCACAGCATTCAAGGCTATGGATCAAGTGCTGGAAAATGGGTTTGAATAGATATAAGAGATTATTGTGCAAGATTAAAGCATATGGGATTGGGAGAAGTGTATTGAGATGGATAGAAATCGGGTTGGCAGAGAGGAAACAAAATGTAGGAATTAATAGGTGCTTTTCAAATTGGCAGGCAGGCAGAATTGGGGTGCCATAGAGATCAGTGCTGAGACCCCAACTATTCACAATATATATAAATGATTTGGATGAGGGAACAAAATGTAACATCTCAAAGTTTGCAGATGATACTATGTTGGGAGGGAGGGTGAACTGACGAGGATGCAGAGATCCATTAGAATGATCTGGACAGGTGGGGTGAGTGGGCAAATCATTAGCAGATACAGTATTATTTGGATAAATTAGGTTATACATTTTGGAAGCAAAAACAAGAAGGCAGATTACTAACTGAATGGCTGTAAATTGGGAGAGGGGAGTGTGCAGCGGGACCTGGGTTTCCTTGTGCACCAGTCACTGAAGATAAGCATGCAGGTGCAGCAGGCAGTAAAGAAGGCAAATGATATGTTAGCCTTCATTGCGAGAAGTTTTGAGAACAGGAGCAGGGATGTGTTGTTGCAATTATACAGGCCTTGGTGAGGCCACACCTCGAGTATGGTCTGCAGTTTTTGTCTCCTTTTCTGAGGAAGGATGTTCTTGCTCTCGAGGGAGTGCAGTGAATGTTTTACCAGGCTAATTCCGGGGATGGCAGGATTGATGTATGAGGAGAGATTGACTAGGTTAGGATTGTTTTCGCTGGAGTTCAGATAAATGAGGCGGGATCTCATAGAGACTTATAAAATTCTAACAGGACTAGACAGGGTAGACGCAGGGAGGATGTTCCTGATGGTGGGGTAGTCCAGAACCAGGGGTCACATTCTGAGGATTCAATGTAGACCATTTAGGACGGAGGTGAAGAGACATTTCTTCACCCAAAGAATAGTGAGCCTGTAGAATTCATTACCACAGGAAGTAGTTGATGCCAAAACATTGAATGTAGTCAAGAGGTAGCTAGATATAGCACTTGGGCCAAATGGGATCAAAAGTAATGGGGAAAAAGCAGGATTAGGCTATTGAATTGGACAATCAGACATGATAGTAATGATGGTGGAGCAGGCTCAAAGGGCCAAATGGCCTCCTCTTGTTCCTATCTTCTATGTTTCTATGTGTTTGGTAGCTGGCGCAGATACGATGGACCAAAGGGCTCTTTCTGTGCTGTAAAACCTTTTGTGAACAATCTTACATTGCGCCCTGTCAGCTGATGGGCTTTGAGGGCTGAAGGGCCTGTTCCTGTTGTGCTCTTGTTCTACTTCACTAGTCTAACAGCTTACTAGAATAGTGATCCCAGCATGGTTCAAGTGTAGAGCATCCCAAGTGCCCCACAAACCTGAACCTGCTTCTCCCACACACATTCATTTCACTAATCTTAGAGTCACAAAGGTTTACAGCACGGAAACAGGCGCTTCGGCCCAACTTGTCCATGCCGCCCTTTTTTTTAAACCCCTAAGCTAGTCCCAATTGCCCGCATTTGTCCCATATCCCTCTATACCCACCTTACCCATGTAACTGTCTAAATGCTTTTTAAAAGACAAAATCGTACCCGACTCTTCTACTACCTCTGGCAGCTTGTTCCAGACACTCGCCACCCTTTGTGTGAAAAGAATTGTCTCTCTGGACACTTTTGTATCTCTCCCCTCTCACCTTAAACCTATGCCCTCTAGTTTTAGACTCCCCTACTTTTGGGAAAAGATATTGACTATCTAGCTGATCTATGCCCCTCATTATTTTATAAACCTCTATAAGACCACCCCTTAGCTTCCTACGCTCCAGGGAAAAAAGTCCCAGTCTATCCAGCCTCTCCTTATAACTCAAACCATCGCGTCCTAGTAAATCTTTTCTGCACTCTTTCTAGTTTAATAATATCCTTTCTATAATAGGGTGACCAGAACTGTACACAGTATTCCAAGTGTGGCCTTACCAATGTCTTGCACAACTTCAACAAGACATTCCAACTCCTGTATTCAATGTTCTGACCAATGAAACCAAGCATGCTAAATGTCTTCTTCACCACTCTGCCCACCTGTGACTCCACTTTCAAGGAGCTATGAACTTGTATCCCTCGATCTCTTTGTTCTGTAACTCTCTCCGATGCTCTACCATTAACTGAGTAAGTCCTGCCCTGGTTCAATCTACCAAAATGCATCACCTCGCATTTATCTAAATTAACTCCATCTGCCATTCATCAGCCCATTGGCCCAATTGATCAAGATCCGGTTGCAATCGGAGATAACCTTCTTCACTGTCCACTTTGTGTCATCTGCAAACTTACTAACCATGCCTCCTATATTTTCATCCAAATCATTAATATAAATGACAAATAACAGTGGGTCCAGCACGGATTCCTGAGGCACACCACTGGCCACAGGCCTCCAGTTTGAAAAACAACCCTCTACAACCATCCTCTGTCTTCTGTCATCAAGCCAATTTTGTATCCATTTAGCTACCTCACCCTGGATCCTGTGAGATTTAACATTATGCAACAACCTACCATGTGGTACCTTGTCAAAGGCCTTGCTAAAGTCCATGACGACAACATCAACTGCAGTGCCCTCATCTACCTTCTTGGTTACCCCTTCAAAAAACTCAATCAAATTTGTGAGACATGATTTTCCACTCACAAAGCCATGCTGACTGTCCCTAATCAGTCCTTGTTCTCTAAATGCCTGTAGTTCCTGTCTCTCAAAATACCTTCCAACAACTTACCTCCTACATATGTGAGGCTCACCAGCCTTTAGTTCCCAGGCTTTTCGCTGAAGCCCTTTTTAGGGCAGCAGGGAAAAGCCTGGGAACCACAGTCCAAAGATGTGCAGGCTAGGTTATTTGGCCATTCTCAATTGCCCCTTAGTGTCCGGGATTAGCAGGGTAAATACTTGGGGTTAAAAGGAGAGGGCCTGGGTGAGATTGCTGTTGGTCCTGGCTCGCTGGGTCGAATGCCCTCTTTCTGCACTGCAGAAATACCATGAATCTATGATTCTACATGGACAAAATGTTTCCAAAATTATGAGGGACATAGTGTAGATAAGGTGGACCTTTTTCCCTTCGTAAAGGAGTCAATACACAGGGGGGGATAGATTTATGGTAAGGAGCAGAAGATTTCAAGTGGACTTGAGGATTAACATTTTCATCCAGAGAGTGTTAGAATCTGAAACTGCCCAAAAGTGTGGAGGCAGGAACCTCACAACATTTAAGAAGCATTCACATGAGCACATGAAACACCATAGCATTCAAGGCTAAGGACCAAGTGCTGGAAAATGGGACTGAATAGATCAGTGTTTGATGGCTGCTGCAGACACGATGGGCTCTTTTTCTGCTGTAAAACTCTCTAGGGATGATCTTACCATTGTGCCTGACTGGCCAATGGACAGGGCGAGCCAGAAAGATCACGAGAGAGCTGAGAAATCAGGTTCTCACCTTATTTCTTGCCTCTCGCTATCTTACCGGCAACGGATATCTGGCACATTCAGTCTCAAGCCCATTTCCAGCACGAGGCTGAATAAATTCTTTAAATTCATTTTAAATATCATTTAAATAAGATTAGCAAGCCGGAATGGTACTATCCGGGCTCACTTGCCGATGTGACCTTGCCAGGGAGGTTCTCTCCAGTGAGGATCATGTCTGGTCCCCAAATGTAATGGCCTCGCTGGCCATTGAAGCCCCTCTGGAAGGTTGGGAGCAAGGGGGTGCCCCTTGGACAGTGCCAGCCTGGCACTTCCCACCAGGGATCGGGCAATGCCAAGGAGGCAGGACAATTGAACAGGGCGTGACTGCCACTCTGCATAGCGATTAGTGGATGGAGGGAGGGGCAGGGCCGCTGCACACTCTGCACAGCAATCGGTTGGGGGAGGGAGGGGGCGGCTGCCACTCTGCACAGTGATCAGGAGGGAGAAGGAGGAGCAGGACCGCTGCGCACTCTGCACAACAATCAGTGGGGGAAGGGGAGGGGAAGGGGATGACAATTAGTCCAACCGTATGCGGGTGCAGCATGCGATCATTCCAGCCTGGGGGCACGGGGTCGGTGGGGGGTGGGTGGCGAACGGTCCAACCAGGGTGAATCGCCCCGCCCACTTCCCCTACAGATGGAAATTAGGTCTAGGGATTTTTTTGCATGGAGTGCATAAGATTTGACTTGTGGTCTTGCCAAAAAGATGGATCAGAAACTCTCCCGTTTTCCTGCCCGTTCTGGACTTTGAATTTTTTCGGTAAGATCGTCCCCTCTGACTCTATGATTCCAATGACTGGATCCTCTCCCTCCCACTGCAGGTTCCTTTCCAGCCCTGAGTGGATGTCCTGAATCCTGACGCTGAGCAGGCAAAACAGCCTTCTGGACTCTCACTCGTTTATGCAGGGAACAGTCTAAATCTGTCTCAATGCACTTTTTCCAACTATTACAACATGCATTTTTTTTCCCCTGTTTGAATTTCTTCCGGTATTATGGTGCCATGGCCAATCTGCTCATCCACCCGACCCACCTAGTTTTTGTTCACACAGGTTGCAAGCCCTCAAACCTATTTTGGCATTTGCAAAGACTGAATCTCCTCTACTCAATCTGTTCAGTCCCTTTCCCTGCATCACTCATGGCTCCACTCATCTATCTCTCACTGCTGACCGAACAGCCAAACCTATTCTGAGGGGGGGTGACTCTCTACATAGTGTCCATCTATCTCTCTCCCTCCCTGCTGCTGTGCAGTGTCTGCATTTCAACTTCCAGCTCAATAATCCTGATTCAGGATTCCTCTATCTGTTTACACTTTCTGCTGAGGTGTCTGCCTGGGATCAGGTTGGTGAAATAACTCCACCAAACATCGATATATTTACAATCATTAGTAATACTCAGACAGGTACTTCCCAGTACAGAGTATCCACCCTGAGTGCCAGTAACCCAGACCCTCCATATTTTATACCTCTGCATGGCTCTTGGATTGGACAGCATTAACTGCCTCAATCAAGGAGCTAATATTGTAACAGGGTGGCATGGTGGCACAGTGGTTAGCACTGCTGTCTCACAGCACTGGGGATCTGGGTTCAATTCCAGCCTCGGGTGTCTGTCTGTGGAGTTTGCATGTTCTCCCTGTGTCTGCGTGGGTTTCCTCTGGGTGTTCTGGTTTCCTCCCACAATCCAAAGATGTGCAGATTAGGTTGATTGGCCATGCTAAATTGCTCCTCAGCATCAGGAAGATTAGCAGGGTAAATATGCGGTGTTACGGGGATCGGGCCTGGGTGGGATTGTTGTCAGTGCAGGTTCGATGGGCCGAATGGCCTCCTTCTGCATTGTAGGAATTCTATAAAAGGTCCACCTCGTGCACCTTGTTCAAGTCATTACAGTTGGTGTCCAGGAGCAGGCACATTCCACTGCTGCAACACTACACCCGTACTGCCGCTGTTACTTATGTTATTCACTTAATTTAAATGACTTTTTAAATTAACTTGGAAAGCTTCCTACGTATACTACAATTTATTGTACTTATAAAATTCTAGTACCACCTGAACTATGTGTTCTATGTTTCTTATTTCCTTACTGGCTTATCAGTTACTCATCAAACAACTCCTTCTACTGCACATATGTAAGAAAACATTAGACAAAAAGAGCACCTCCTCTTCCCAAGTCCCTGCTCACTAGACCCCTATCAGCTCACTTTGCTTTCAATCTGCACTCCGTTTGCAGAGCTGTAAACTTGTGTATTTATAGTCTTTCCTGGTGACAGTACAGAAACTAATCTTCCAACAGGCACATTACTGCCCTGAAGACTCAGCATTGAGTTGAAGAACCTCAGGCTATGACGTTCCTCCTCTATCTTCACCTCTTTTGATATTACAAACACTTTTTGTTCCTTTATGAAAACCCTCTCCTCCTTCCCCACTGGGTCATCTGTCACTTGTTCTTACGTTTTGTTATATATTTGTTGTAATCTCTCCTGGCTCCCACTAATCATTGTTCCAGCTTTAGCACCCCCTTTTATACAATATAAAATCGAACACATTTTCCCTTTATTTTAGTTCTGTAGTAGAGACATACAGACTCGAAACATTCATTCTGTTCTCTTGCTCTACACATGTTGCCAGACCTGCTGAATTTTCCCAACATTCTCTGTTCTTGTTGTAGCATCTAGACTGGACTCGTTATTAAACTGCTGATCTCCAATCGATCTTGTTTCTCCATGCCTACAGGCGCTGAGAAACCTGCTTTACTTTATCAACTTACTTTAATTTATTAACTCATGTTATTTTGTTAACTTACTTGATATTAACTAATTTTACTTTAAATGAACAATTCACACTACACAAGTGCCAGGCAATGACCATCTCCAACAAGAGCAAATGTAACCATCACACTTGACATTCAAAGTTATTACCACCATTATCAACATCTTGGGGGTTACAATTAACCAGAAACTGAACTGGACCTAGCCATATAAATACTTTTGCTACCAAAGCAGGTCGGAGGCTAGGAATCATGCAGTGATTAACTCACCTCCTGACTCCCCACAGCCTGTCCACCATCTACAAAGCACAAGTCAAGGGTGTAATGGAATACTGTCCATTTTCTTGGATGAATGCAGCTCTAAAAACACTCAAAAAACTTGACACCATCCAGTACAAAGCAGCCCGATTGATTGCTACTCTATCCACAAGCATTCAATCCCTCTACCACCATCATGCAATGGCAGCCGTTTGTGTCATCTACAAGATGCAGTGAATGAACTCACCAAGGTTTCTTAAGCAGCACCTTCCAAACCCATAATCATTACCATCTGGAAGGACAAGAGAAGATACCTGGGACCACCACCCCATGGAAGTTCACCTCCAAGTCACTCACCATTCTGACTTGGAAATATATCACTGTTCCTTCTCTGTCGCTAAGTCAAAATCCTAGAACTGCCTCCCTACCAGCACTGTGAGTGTACCACACCTCAAGGACTGCAGAGGTTCAAGAAGACAGCCCAACCTATCTTCTCGGGAACAACTAGGATGGGCAATAAATGCTGGTCTGACGAGCAACATCCACATCCTGTAAATGAATAAACAAAGAATAGAAGTTAAAAGCTCACAGTTACAAGACTTTTAGAAAAATGTGTAAACTTAACACTCACCGACTCATGTCAGTTTCCTCTGCTTGCATTTACACTCAATTTGCAAAGGTGTACCTAATCCGCTGTACTGAAAGTCTTTAGTTGTGAGAGTGTAGCAACTTGATTGGACGAGTTAGTGAATTACCTGATTGGTTGCTCTCCAGTACAGTTTGTTTATCCCTGCATTAGGCTGGGAGAAACATACTTTATCTTATTTACTTATTTTAGTTGATTAACTTACTTTCAGTAACTCGCAGTTGACTGCTAACTGAATTTTTGGAAAGATATTGATATTAAAACTCCCCAATCACCAAACACCTAACCGCTCACTCTGCTTGCATCCACACTGCATTTGCAAAGCGGCACCCAGGCCTCTGTAATGATAATCTTTTGAGGTGAGACTTTCCCACATGTAGAAATGTTTTTTCTATTTCTGCCTAATCAATCAAAAACATCATATTTGTTAAAAATTGTCAGTGCAATGCTCAGTCATCCATTTATTGAAAAAATGACACCCACTTTGTCAGCCTTTCCTGATACATAAATCCTTTCAGTTATTTTTATCACTCTTTTCAATGTTTTTTTTTTGTTTGGATTTTTGCTACTGCCTTGATATTCTTTACATAACATGGGGAGCAGCAAGACTCCTTTGTTGCATTGCAGTATAATGTATCAATAATGACACCCCCACTGCACTATTCACTGGTAACTTGCTGCCAGCATGACAGTCATAGAGCTTTACAGCACAGAAAGAGTCCCTTCAGCCTATCTTGTCTGTCCTGGCCACCAAGCACCTATCAATTCCAATCCCATTTTGCACTTGGTCTGTGACCTTATGTGCTGTGGTGTTTCAAGCACTCATCTAAATGCTTCTTAAATATTGTGAGGGTTTCTTGCCTCTACCATCTGTTAAGACCCAGACCAGAAACTCCAAGGTGTTTTGCGAAGTTAGCCTCGACCCTAAGTTTTACACTTGATTTTGACATTGTTGAGCGTAAGGTATTTCGCTCTACATATGATTCAAATAACTCACTAGGAAGCTTTTATCAAAACAAAGTTTATTTAAGAACACAGTTAAAATATAACAAAAAGAATTAGCATAACTTCTACCAATTACAAGATGTAAACAACACAGGATAATTCTTAACAGCTAGCTATCTCTGTTGTTCCAATTTAAATCAATACCCCAGCGACATGCACCCTTCTTCAGAATTAGTTAGCACTAGAACAAGTATGCTTGAGTGATACTAGATTTCCAGCTTTTAACACCTATGAACAGAAATCCAAACAGTTATTTTCAGAGAAGACTATATCCTCAAGATAGCTAAACAGAGAAGTATATCTAGTCTCTAACAGCTTCCAGTCTTCAGACTTCAGAGCCAGAAAAGATACCTCTCTCTCTCTGCAGCTTCAAACAGCAAAACTCAGACAAAAGAATCTTCAGCTCCAGAGAGGGGGCGGGGGGGGGGGGGGGGGGGGGGGTGAGGAAGACACTGCCCTCTCTCTCAACTAGGGCGGCACGGTAGCACAGTGGATAGCACTGCTGCTTCACAGCTCCAGGGACCTGGGTTCGAATCCCGGCTCGGGTCACTGTCTGTGTGGAGTTTGCACATTCTCCTCGTGTCTGCGTGGGTTTCCTCCGGGTGCTCCGGTTTCCTCCCACAGTCCAAAGATGTGCGGGTTAGGTTGATTGGCCATGCTAAAATTGCCCCTTAGTGTCCTGGTAGATTAGAGGGATTAGCGGGTAAAATATGTAGGGATATGGGGGTAGGGCCTGGGTGGGATTGTGGTCGGTGCAGACTCGATGGGCCGAATGGCCTCTTTCTGTACTGTAGGGTTTCTATGAACTCCACACTGCATCTGAAAGAAACCTAAGCTAGAATTCTCTGTGAAAGCCAAACTGTTCAGCCAGATGACCATACCTGCCAATCATCCCAATCAAGCCCCACTTTGAAAAATCCCATGGAAAACAGAACAGAATTAGTTCACTCATTTTACTTTTCGCTATTTACTATTTGGAATCACAAGCTTTCAGAGCACTGCCCCTTTCTCAAGTGACCTGATGAAGGAGCAGCAATCCAAAGGCTCGTGATTCCAAATAAACCTGTTGGACTTTAAACTGGTGTTGTGAGACTTCTTACTGTGCCATAAGACCATAAGATTTGGAGCAGAATTAGGCCACTCGGCTAATTGAGTCTGCTCTGCCACTCAATCATGGCTGATATTTTTCTCATCCCCATTCTGCCTTTTCTCCATAAACCCTGATCCCCTTAGTAATCAAGAACCTATCTATCTCTGAATAAAAACATTCAATGACCTGGCTTCTACAGTCTTCTGTAGCAAAGAGTTCCACAGATTCATGACTCTCTGGCTGAAGAAATTCCTCCTTATCTCTGTTTAAAGGATTGTCCCTTTAGTCTGAGGTTGTGCCCTCTGGTTTTAGCTTTTCCTACTAGTGGAAACATCCTCTCCATGTCCACTGTAACCAGGTCTTGCAGTATACTGTAAGTTTCAATCAGATCCCCCCTCATCCTTCTAAACTCCAACAAGTACAGATCCAGAATCCTTAACCGTTCCTCATACGACAAGCCCTTCATTCCAGAGATCATTGTCAGCAATTGCAACGAGACATAGATAAGATGCAAGATTGGGCGGAGAAGTGGCAGATGGACTTCAACCCAGATAAGTGTGTGGTGGTTCATTTTGGCAGGTCGAATAGGATGAAAGAATATAATATTAAGGGTAAGACACTTGGCAGTGTGGAAGATCAGAAGGATATTGGGGTCCGGGTTCATAGGACACTCAAAGCAGCATTGCAGGTAGAGGCTGTGGTTAAGAAGGCGTATGGAATGCTGGCCTTCATCAATAGAGGAATTGAGTTTAGAAATTGGGAGATAATGCTGCAGCTGTATAGGACCCTGGTCAGACCCCACCTGGAGTACTGTGCCCAGTTCTGGTCGCCTCATTACAGAAAGGATGTGGAAGCCATAGAAAGGGTGCAGAGGAGATTTTCAAGGATGTTGCCTGGATTAGATGGCATGCCTTATGAGGATAGGTTGAGAGAGCTAGGTCTTTTCTCCTTGGAGAGGCGAAGGATGAGAGGTGACCTGATAGAGGTGTATAAGATGTTGAGGGGTATTGATAGAGTGGATTCTCAGAGGCTTTTACTCAGGGCTGGAATGGTTGCCACAAGAAGTCACAGGTTTAGGGTGCTGGGGAGTAGGTACAGAGGAGATGTTAGGGGTAAGTTTTTCACTCAGACGGTGGCGGGTGTGTGGAATCGGCTGCCGATAGTGGTGGTGGAGGCGGATTCAATAGGGTCTTTTAAGAGACTTTTGGATAAGTTCATGGAAGTTAGTAAGATAGAGGGTTATAGGTAAGCCTAGTAGGTAGGGACATGTTCGGCGCAACTTGTGGGCCGAAGGGCCTGTTTGTGCTGTAGCTTTTCTATGTTCTATGTTCTATCATTCTTGGCAATCTCCTCATGGCCCTAAATTGCTCACAGTGCTCCAAATGGGGTCTGACCAGAGCCTTATACAGCCTCAGAAGTACATCCCTGCTCTCGTATTCTAACCCTCTCGATATGAATGCTAACACTGCATTTGCCTTCCTAACTGCCGACTGGACCTGCACATTAACCTTAAGAGAGTCTTGAACAAGGACTCCCAAGTCTCTTTGTGCTTCTGATTTCCTAAGCATTTCCCCATTAAAAAATAGTCTATGCCTCCATTCCTCCTTCCAAAGTGCATAACCTCACACTTTTCCACATTGTACTCCATCTAGAGGGCACAGAACTAGAGGGCACAGCCTCAAAATAAAGGGGGGTCAGTTTAGGACAGAGTTGAGGAGGAACTTCTTCTCTCAGAGGGTGGTGAATCTCTGGAATTCTCTGCCCACTGAAGTGGTGGAGGCTACCTCGTTGAATATGTTTAAGTCACGGATAGATGGATTTCTGATCGGTAGGGGAATTAAGGGTTATGGGGAGCAGGCGGGTAAGTGGAACTGATTCACTTCAGATGAGCCATGATCTTATTGAATGGCGGGGCAGGCTCGAGGGGCTAGATGGCCTACTACAGCTCCTATTTCTTATGTTATGTTCTTATCTGCCACTTCTTTGCCCACTCTCCTAACCTGTCCAAGTCCTTCTGCAGCCCCCCCTGCTTCCTCAATACTACCTGTCCCTCAACATATCTTTGTATCATCTGCAAACTTAGCAACGGTGCCTTCGGCTCCTTCTTCCAAATGAGATTGCAGACTCAATGGCCAGAATGGCCTCCTTCTGCACAGTAAGGATTCTGTGGGATTCAGTGGGACTGTAGGATTCGAAAGTTGCTTTCTCTAAGGTAGACAACACAGCTGTTAAACAGGACATAGGATCACAAAACATTCAGTGCTGTATCAGCCCTCCCCATGACACACTCATCCCATTTTTTAGATTGAGTGACTGTTTGAACAGATTATTGGGTATGTCCTGTAAATGGTGGCAAATACAATTCCACCTGTGTGTACCATTTGAATGTTACAATTGAACCTGTCCCCAGCACTATCTCAGGCACTGCATTCAGGATACAACCTTTTGTCCAGGTCTTGCTGCATTTGGATATGGACTGCTTCAGTATCTGAGGAGTCAGAAAAAGTGCTGAACATCGTGCAGTCATCAGTGAACATCCCCACTTCTGACCCTATGATGGAAGAAAGGTCATTGATGAAGCAGCTGAAGATGGTTGGACCCAGGACACTACTCTGAGAAACTCCTGCAGTGATATCCTGGAAATGAGACGATTGACTTGTAACCACCACAACCATCCTCCTTTGTGCCAGGTTTATCTCCAAACAGTGGAGAGCTTTCCTCCACTAATAACTCAGGAAGCCAACTGGAAAGGAAAGTTTCTTTATTTTATAAAGCAAAAGCTAAACCACAAGCCTGTGGTATATGTATACAAGTCCCATTTAGGATAATAGAATACTGGACCCACTCAGGAACCCAACTTATAAAGGGCTCAGAATACGATTTCTACCTGTTTAGGTAATTAGCTGTCACCATGGGAACTTGTAATCTACAGGACCTACTGGGATGTCCATCAGTGATTCCCCATGTAGGTCCTGGGGGTTAACACCCACCTCCCCCTCCAAGTCTGAGGGTTCCCCCTCGCTCCTAAGGCATTGGGGACGTCTTCATTGTTTGGCCCGCGGCCTTCTTCCCATTTCATACTCCGGTTGGTCAGGTCAAGTCGGCGAGCGTCTCTTTCTGGATGACTGCTGAAGTGTCACTGCAGGCAGCTCACTATCAACAGCAACCTCGGGCTTAGTTTCCGCTGCCTCCATTTCCATTTCAGAGGTGGAGTCCTCATAGGCTGTCTTTGAGCCTCCCATTGGTTGTGTTCCTTAACTGCCTATCGGTGTACCTGGAATCCAAGAGGCATGCTTGATGTTGCTTCTGTCAAAAGCTCCTGACAGCATAGGTAGTCAACATGTTTCCTTAATATCGTGTCCCCAACTTTTATAGTGTATGACACTGGTCCAGTCCTTGAGAGGATTGTTGCTGGCATCCATGGGGTGCTGTCTCCAAACTTTCACACTTGGAAGGTGTCTCGTGGTGAAAAAACTCTATCAGGACTATGTCTATCGTGGGCTCTTTTTTGGGCTTCTTGATTTTCTTCAATTCGTTCACTTAAATTCAGGAAAGTGAGGCTTAGCCTGGTCCATAGGCATCTGTCCATCAGTAGTTCTGCTGGGGCTAAAACCATCATTATGTGTGGCGTTGCCCTATAGTTAAAAAGGAATCATGCCAATTTTGTGTCCAAAGAGCCCCTGGTTTGTTTTTTCCATTCCATATTGGAAAACTTGGACTGCTCGTTCAGCTAAGCCATTTAATGAGGGATGATACAAAGCTGTGCGGACAAGTCTTACTCCATTTATTTTCATAAATGTCCTGAACTCTCCACTGGGAAATAGGATCCCATTGTCTGTTACAAGGACTTTTGCATCCTGAAAAATTGCCTGAGTCTATGGTATTATATAAAGTGGTGGAACCCATCTGGTGTACATCAATCCACTTAGGATGGGCATCAGTTAGTATCAAAAACATTGAGCCCATAAATGCTCCTGCAAAGTGCACATGTACTTGTACCCAGAGCCTTCTTGGTCATTCCCAGGGGTTCTGGGAGGCTACTGGTGAGGCCCTCTGTTATCTTGGCTTTGCCTGTTTTATCTCTATGTCCCCATCTGTACGAGGCCACCACACGTAGCTTCTAGCTAACATCTTCATTTTTCAGATCCCTGGATGGTCATTATATTGCTCTTGGAGAATCAGCCATTGGCGGGATGCGGGATAACTATCTGTCTCCCCATAGAATAATACCATCCTCAATGCTCAGTTCCGGGTATTTTGTCGCATATGGTTTTAAGTCTCATGTTGAATGCTCCTGTATGCCTATATTTAATATGATGTGGCTTAACTTTGCCAATATGAGATCGTTCTGAGTCCAAGCCTTAATTTGTTTGGCTGATATTGGCAAACTGTCCACAAAACTTAATGTCATAATGACTTGGTCCATTTTTGGTGGTGACGTTAAGCTTGGGTGGCAATGTTAGGGTGTCTGCATCAGCAATCTGTGTTCCTGTTCCAAGGTGTACCCATAAGCGCTTATTAATAGTGTCCATTGCTGTATTCAGGCTGACGCTAAAAAAAAGGACCAACAAATGTTTGTGGTCTGTTATGATGGTAAAGTGTTGACCATAAATCATAGAATCGTACAATCCTAAAGTGCAGAAGAAGGCCATTTGGCCCATCGAGTCTGCACCAACCACAATCCCACCCAGGCCCTATCTCCATAGCCCCATGCATTTACTCTAGCTAGTCCACCTGACATTCAGGGACATTTTATCACGGCCAATCAACCTAACCCGCACATCTTTGGACTGTGGGAGGAAACCGGAGCACCCGGAGGAAACCCACGCAGACACGTGGAGAACGTGCAAACTACACAGACAGTGACCCAAACCAGGAATCAAACCCGGGTCCCTGGCACTGTGGGGCAGCAGTGCTAACCATTATGCCACCGTGCCCCCCCCCCCCCCCCCACTGTGCCACGGTTGCACTTTGATTGGTATTGATGAAATTTATTCACTGTGAAGACCATTGCAAAACACTCCTATTCGATTTGAGTGTATCATCTTTTTACATCGGCTAACATCTGAGAAGCGTATGGAATTGGACGCTCCATCCTGGTGCTCCAGCGGTGTGATAGTACTGCATCTATTCCATAGGGGGAGACGTTGCATGTTATGACCAGGGTCTTTGTGGGTTGTAGTGGCTCAATACATTATCTGACTGTATTTATGTTTGACCCTCAAAGAAACACCCTCCTGTGGTTTTTGTCAAGGCCACTTCTGATTTTTTTTAGCAGCATAGGTAGGGGTGTCAATAAAGTCACTAAGTTTGGGATGAACTTCCCAAAATAGTTTATGAGGCCGAGAAATGATTTTAATTCTATTGTGTTTCTTACCTTTTCCTTGACTGGGTATAGGCCATCTTTGTTGACCCAGTAAACGAGGTATGCTACTTCAGATGCCTGAGCAACAAATATTTCCCTTTTTAGTCTGACCCTGGCTTCCAAAAAGCATTGCAAGACTTCTAAATTTTCGTGGTGTTCCTTGACAGTTTCTCCTATAATTAAAATGTCATTTAGATAAACTGCCACTCTGGGTATTCCTTGCAGTATATTTTCCATTACTCTTTGGAAAAGGACACAAGCCGATGACACTCCAAAAGGTAGATGAGTATATTTGTACAACCCTTTGTGCGTGTTTACTGTCATGTATTTTCTCGATGATGCTTCTGATTCCAATTGGACGGAAGCGTGGCTCATATCCAACTTTGTGAAGATATGTCCCCCAGACAATTTTGCGTATAGGCCCTCTATTTGTGGCATCGGGTATTTGTCCAATCAGAACTCTCTATTCATTGTCATTTTATAGTCACCACAGAAACAGATTGTGTTGTCTGACTTTAGTACTGGAACTACCAGTGCAGCCCACTCGAAGAATTGCACAGGTCAAATAATGCCCTGTTTTTCTAATATTTCAGCTCAGTCTAATTTTGCATGTAGAACATATAGGACTGGCCTTCCCTTAAAATATCTCAGTCGGGCATCTGAGTCTATGTAGATCTTTGCCTTGGTCCCTTTTATCTTTCTAAGGCCTGTTTGGAAAACTTTAGGGCGCTTCACTATTACCCCCCTGTATAGGTTACCCATGCCCATTTTGAAAAATTGCTGCCAATCCAGCAGATCTTTGGAGCCACTCCCTTCCAAAAAGGCTGGGCCCTGGTCCTGCACAACTATCTGTTGTCCATATGTGACTGGGGTTACAGTGGTCCCAATTATATGTAATGGTTCTCCAAGTTGCCAATCTTGCCTTAATGTTGCTCAACTTAAGTGATAATCGTAATCGTCTAAATTCATGTCCTCCCATGATGGATACCGCTGCACCTATGCCCACCTTCATGTTCAATGGGTGTCCCTTCACTTGGAGCTAGATCTTTATTGGGGCCACCTTTGGTGTGGTGATACAATTTAATTGTACTAGTTCCTCTTCTTCAGCCTGACTTGTCTGACAAGCCCTGTTTTAGAACATAGAACATTACAGCGCAGTACAGGCCCTTCGGTCCTCGATGTTGCGCCGACCAGTGGAACCAATCTAAAGCCCCTCTAATCTACACTATTCCAATATCATCCATATGTTTATCCAATAACCATTTGAATGCTCTTAATGTTGACGAGTCCACTACTGCTGCAGGCAGGGCATTCCACGCCCTTACTACTCTCTGAGTAAAGAACCTACCTCTAACATCTGTCCTATATCTCTCACCCCTCAATTTAAAGCTATGTCCCCTCGTGCTAGCCAACACCACCCGAGGAAAAACGCTTTCACTATCCACCCTATCTAATCCTCTGATCATCTTGTATGCCTCTATTAAGTCACCTCTTAACCTTCTTCTCTCTAACGAAAACAACCTCAAGCCCCTCAGCCTTTCCTCATACGATTTTCCCACCATACCAGGCAACATCCTGGTAAATCTCCTCTGCACCCTTTCCAACACTTCCACATCTTTCCTATAATATGGCGACCGTTTTGGGGTGGCTTCGCCCTTTGATTTGGGCAATGCGTGCTCTGTTTGCCTCGGTAATCTTGCTTGGAGCAGGCTCCCTGGCTGCATGCACAATGTTGGTGTGCTGGCCATTCCTTAAACTGCAGGACTCTCCCTTGTCCAGTGCTGGGATTTCCTTGTTTGCTCATTTTTCCTCGCCCAAGGCTGCGGGTCGAGTGTATACAGCTGGGGACCTGGGCCTGTGGTAGGAGTTTCGTTCGAGTATGAAGGCACTGTTATCTATGGGTCCTTGCAGTTCTTCGGCTCCTTTCTCCACATTTTCACGAGATAAGGCTAGTTCTCTGGCTTCTTTTAGGTCTAGGTTTAGCTCTGTTAAAATCCTTCTTTGGTTTACTAAATCATTTATGCCACATCCTAAATGAGCTTTCAACATTTCAGGTAATGCTGGGCCGTACTCTCAATGCTCCGCCACATTACGCAATCATGTTAGGGGTCCATCACTGGCTCCCTTGAAAATCTATTTGTTGTTTTGAACCTATACCGTTGCAAAATAACAGATCAAACGATCAAAACAGTTTGCCACAATTTCTACTAATTCATCAAAGGTCTTGGAATCCAGTGGCTGAATATTTCAGATTTATATAATGTTGAAAGTTGCAACCCCACAAGCGGTCAGTATGATGATCATTTGCTGGTTATCATGTTCTATTCATTTGCCCAGAAGAATACTTAATTCTCTCGCCATATTGTGGCCTGTCCTCAACACTTGTGTCATGTGGCTCCAACTTCCCAAAAAATGGCATTTTAAGATCTCCATGTTACAGTCTTACCAGATCCATTGAGCAGAGTTACCGAAAAGTTCCTTGTACCTCATCGCCATTGTAATAACTCATGAAGTTAACTGGAAAGGAGCGTTTTTTTATTTTACAAAGCAAATGTTAAACCTGTGGTTATATGTACACAAGTCCTTGACAATGAAATAATGGACCTGCTTAGGGGTCCACTTATAAAGGGTTGGGGATAAGAGTTTCAACTGTTTAGGTAACTACACATTACAATGTGATGTCGTATTCTACGAATCCTACTGCCAGATCAATCAGGGATTTCCCATTTAAGTCCTGGGAATTATCACACCCCCTGATTCCCATTGACTCCTGTTTTGTTAGAGCTCCTTGATACCACAAACTATCATCAAGGGAAGTCACTATCACCTCGACTCTAGAGTTCATGTTTGAACCAGTTCATATTTGAACCAAGGTGAGTGGTTCTGGTGGAATCCAAACTGAGCATCTATGAGCAGGTTACTGTTCTTTGATAATGCTGTTGATGACCCTTTCCATCACTTTACTGAAGATGTTGTTTGGAACGTATATAAATGATTTGGAGGAAAATGTAGAAAGTCTGATTAGTAAATTTGCAAATGATACAAAAATTGGGGGAATAGCGGATAAGAACATAAGAACATAAGAAATAGGAGCAGGAGTAGGCCATCTAGCCCCTCGAGCCTGCCCCGCCATTCAATAAGATCATGGCTGATCTGACGTGGATCAGTACCACTTACCCGCCTGATCCCCATAACCCTTAATTCCCTTACCGATCAGGAATCCATCCATCCGCGCTTTAAACATATTCAGCGAGGTAGCCTCCACCACC